>NC_079890.1:22131503-22221503 GCF_024868665.1 Triplophysa rosa
GCATTTGGGTTCTTCCCCTTACCAATCGTGACACAAACACTGATCACAACAATGGTTTGATGAAATTTCATTTTTTCAAAATGAATTGCGGGTGCAAAAGTTATTTTGATTCAATGCCCTTAACATTGACAAATCGATAATTTTTAACATCGATTTAATGGTTGCTTGCTATCAGGGTATTAGAGTTGAGTATTCTGTTGTGTTGGCATTTTAAAGAGTTTTTGTGACATCTGTTTTAAGAGTTGTGCAGAAGAGTGTCTTGTTGGGTTTGCTTGATTCAGTCATGTTCACTTAACATGTTAATTTCATGTTGAGTTTACATGTTTCACTCATTTTCTCTCTCGATGTTAATTTCATGTTGAGTTTACTTGATTCATTCATGTTCTCGCTACATGTTAATTTCATGTTAAGAAAACATTACTCAAACATGTGGAACCACTGTCCATGATTGAATCATGTTAAACCAAAGAGCTTCTTTTTTTAGTGCAAGTTTAAAATAGAAACCTACAATTGTGTTAAATGAAAGTGATTTGTTCAAGTTAAGTGAACAGCATAAAAAAACATTTTTGAGTGCATATTGTCACCGGTTTTTCCATTTCGTTTTGTTAATTGTCAAATATTCTGCATATATTTATTCGCGTCGCATGTTTTGCATTATATAGGCTATTGAAGGGACCTTGTCATGATGGACACTTCAGAGAGAGATATGTGTTGTTGGACAAATGCTGTGAAGAGACGCAGAAGATCTGATGAAATACGTTTAACGGATGATTAAATGCTTAGTATGCCTAACGTGGTGTTAAACCCGCAGGTGTAATTTAAATTTAACGTTAAACTTCTGAATTCTACACAAAAGTTGAGGGCTGTGTTATGTTGGTTTACATGCACAAATATTCACAACATCATCATTATGACAACAAACCTTCCGTCACCTTAACGCGCATTTAAACTGAGCCAAATTTAAAAAATAAATCTGCGTCTAGCACGTTAAATTTCTAATAATTCTGAGATTATCTTCGCACGTCTGTTTCCATTTAGGCTTTTATATATATCTAAATAGTTAAAAAACCCTCAGAGATTGGACATTCTGTTACTTCTCCCCACCCCACTAACATGCCGGATCTGCCACGCCCCCTTATTCCGGCACCTCGGAATTTACAAATTAAGCACTGCGTCTGACCAATGAGAATCAAGTATTCCAGAAAGCTGTTTCTACATTTCTAATAAACGAATGTCATGATTGACCAATCAAAATCAATAATTCAACAAAGCTTGTAATGAAAGTGAAAAGAAGGCTTAGGAGACATACAACAGATTTGATATATTTTTCTTTATATTACTAAAAATCATTTAAATCGGTTTCATTTTACGTATACGTAGTATTCAAATACATATAAAAATCAAAATAAATATTTTAAATATATACATTTAGTGATACTATGGGAAGTAAATGAACATTTCAAGCTTTATGAATCTTAACCCTCTTGCTCACCTATAGACAGGACACATGTAGAACAAAAGCATAACCCTCATGTTAAAAAATTGTGTAATAATGAAAATCTCACAAAAAATAAAAAGTGCAAATAGCAGTACTGAAATGTGCTGTGACGTACAGAATATAATATATCTGTATTATATTACAATGCCTTAAAAATCTCTGAGTTCAGTGCACACTGGTGGAATAAATCCACTTTCTTAATAAATCCAAATACATGCTGGATTATACGGTTGTGTGCACTTCTTTCTTGTGTTTTATGAGTTTACATGATTGGCCGCTGCTAGAAGTGACGCAAATAAGGAGTTGGGCCTCTGCATCAGGTCCTGTGGACGATCAAATTCAACCACCTAAGAGAGAGAGAGAGAGAGAGAGAATTATAAATAAATTGTCAATAGTATTTCAATAGTAATACAGTACACTCTTAATAAAAGGTGCTTCAAAAGGTTCTTCGATGCCATAGAAGAACCTTTTGGTTCCATAAAGAATCTTTAACATCTGAAGAACCTTTCTGTTTCACAAAAGGTTCTTTGTGGTGAAAAAAGGTTCTTCAGATTATAAAAAAGTAAGAAAGAGATGGTTCTTCAAAGAACCTTTGGCTGAATGGTTCTTTGTGGAACCAAAAATGGTTCTTCTATGGCATCGCTGTGAAGAACCTTTTAAGCACCTTTATTTTTAAGAGTGTAGCTGTCAGTAGTAATGCAAAATACAGTCAATAGTCAATAATAATACAAATTACCTTTAAAAAGAAGGAAAATAACAACTTTGTGGGCAAAAACAATAAATGCAAACAAAAAACTAAAATAAAGGCTAGCATAGCACTTAAATTATGTATAAGAAAATGACCTTACAATATAAAAAGGGTTTTTAGCAGCAGATGCCAGCATGTAGATCTGGCTATCCATCATCCAGTATCGTAATGGACTCTCTATGTAATATTTATAGGGTGTGATATTAAGTAATTTATAGTGCAGTATCTCATTAAGCAATGTGTATTGGATATTAATACAACATCATTACCCAAGTAATTTCTGTACCTGTTTTACAGAAATCTTAATTTCATATGTAGCAAGCACAGATTGCTATAAGTATTTGTACTCTTACCTTGCCCTGGTCCATGACAAGTATACGATCACTCTCCAATACAGTGTTGATTCTGTGGGCAATTGTTAATACAGTGCAGTGCTGGAAAGCAACTCTGATAGTGTGCTGGATCATGCCATCAGTCTCCGAGTCTATAGATGCCGTGGCCTCATCCAAGAGAATGATCTACACACACGTAAGAAAAGTTATAGCAAATAATACTTAAGTAAAATCCTTGTAAATCTGAAAGCCTGTATTCTTACTTTGGAGTTGCGGAGCAGAGCTCTGGCCATGCACATGAGCTGTCTCTCTCCAACAGAGAAATTCTCTCCATTCTCCACTACTGTAGACTCCAGCTTCTCTGGCAGTTTAGCAATCTGCCCGAGAGAAAGAAAGCACTGGTTTTCATAGTGTTGTCCGTGTTACGAGACAACCTATAGCTGAATATACAAAGTCTATGCATTCATCACCATACTGCCGTTCACACTATATCCTAACATTTTTACAAATGATGTCTGATCAAAGTTATTTCCAATGTTGAATATGGAAATATATATGTAATCTAAGTCTTTACCGTGTCCTTCATGTAGGTTTTTTCCAAAGCCAGCCAGAGCTCTTCATCTTTGTAATTGTTAAAGGGGTCTAGGTTATACCTATATCCAGTAAACACATAAGATTATACTATAGGCAGATAAAGCAGAACTACAGTATCTGTAAATATTTTATTATATATTTTCATGTGACAACACTGAAGAAATGACACTTTGCTACAATGTAAAGTAGTGAGTGTACAGCTTGTATAAAAGTGTAAATTTGCTGTCCCCTCAAAATAACTCAACACACAGCCATTAATGTCTAAACCGCTGGCAACAAAAGTGAGTACACCCCTCAGTGAAAATGTCCAAATTGGGCCCAATTAGCCATTTTCCCTCCCCGGTGTCATGTGATTCTTTAGTGTTACAAGGTCTCAGGTGTGAATGGGGAGCAGGTGTGTTAAATCTGGTGTTATCGCTCTCACTCTCTCATACTGGTCACTGGAAGTTCAACATGGCACCTCATGGCAAAGAACTGAAAAAAAGATCTGAAAAATGTAAAGATGTAAAATAAAGATGGCCTAGGCTATAAGAAGATTGCCAAGACCCTGAAACTGAGCTGCAGCATGGTGGTCAAGACCATACAGCGGTTTAACAGGACAGATTCCACTCAGAACAGGCCTCGCCATGGTCGACCAAAGAAGTTGAGTGCACGTGCTCAGCGTCATATCCAGAGGTTGTCTTTGGGAAATAGACGTATGAGTGCTGCCAGCATTGCTGAATTGCTTGAAGGGGTGGGGGGGGGGTTCAGCGGCAGCCTGTCAGTGCTAAAACCAAACACCGCACACTGCATCAAATTGGTCTGCATGGCTGTCGTCCCAGAAGGAAGCCTCTACTAAAGATGATGTACAAGAAAGTCAGGAAACAGTTTGCTGAAGACAAGCAGACTAAGGACATGGATTACTGGAACCAAGTCCTGTGGTCTGATGAGACAAAGATAAACTTATTTGGTTCAGATGGTGTCAAGCGTGTGTGGCGGCAACCAGGTGAGGAGTACAAAGACAAGTGTGTCTTGCCTACAGTCAAGCATGGTGGTGGGAGTGTCATGGTCTGGGGCTGCATGAGTGCTGCCGGCACTGGGGAGCTACAGTTCATTGAGGGAACCATGAAAGCCAACATGTACTGTGACATACTGAAGCAGAGCATGATCCCCTCCCTTCGGAGACTGGGCCGCAGGGCAGTATTCCAACGTGATAACAACCCCAAAAGAAACTGAGGGTAAAGGTGATGGACATGTCTCCAGACCTTAACCCTATTGAGCATCTGTGGGGCATCCTCAAAGGGAAGGTGGAGGAGCGCAAGGTCTCTAACATCTAGGGCTGTCACGATTATGAAATTTGGCTGACGATTAATTGTCTAATAAATCATTGCGATTATGACGATTAATTGTCTGTTTTAGGGCTTTGACGATTATGGCGATTAATTGTCTGTTTTAGAGCTTTGACATTTAATTCTCATACATATTTGATTCAGCTTTGAAATGACCATATTGTTCTGAATATAAAAAATATGTTTTTTTTTCTTGGAAATACATCGGAAAATATTGGTTTATCATATATTTTAGGTTTAGGCTTTTAACTGTCAATAATACAACTGCCATATACTTGTAAATTAAGTAAATTGATCAGGAGTGAAGCCACCATTGATATGCTATCAGTCATAGAAATGCTTCTAGACTGTTTTTTTCTCACTTACAAGATACAATAAAATTTTACTTCTATGTTACTGAAATTTTGGTAGACTGGTTTTCACACTGAGATTATCTTAAATAATATTAAATTGTACTGCAGGTTATTTTTATGGTATATGCTTTAGTTTTTATTGTGTTGTGGTGGTACAGTATCACAATGCTTTAGTTACAATCAATACACTAAAATATGTAATATGCAGATGCACTACAGCTCCCCCTAGTGTCTTCTATAGAGATGTGAAATAATTGCGATGATCTGAAACCATCGCGATGAGGCCAAACAATCGCGATGAGACGATTATTTAATAATCGTGACAGCCCTACTAAAATCCACCAGCTCTGTGATGTTGTCATGGAGGAGTGGAAGAGGACTCCAGTGGCAACCTGTGAAGCTCTGGTGAACTCCATGCCCAAGAGGGTTAAGGCAGTGCTGGAAAATAATGGTGACCACACAAAATATTGACCCTTTGGGCCCAATTTGGACATTTTCACTTAGGGGTGAACTCACTTTTGTTGCCAGCAGTTTAGACATTAATGGCTGTGTGTCGAGTAATTTTGAGGGGACAGCAAATATACACTGTTATACAAGCTGTACACTCACTACTTTACATTGTAGCAAAGTGTCATTTCTTCAGTGTTGTCACATGAAAAGATATAATAAAATATTTACAAAAATGTGAGGGGTGTACTCACTTCTGTGAGATACTGTACATGTAGATCTGTGATTCAAAACATTGCTCTGGATGTATAAGAATCCTGACCAAACAGACAAGCATCATCGGCCAATAGGGTGACCACTCGTCACGCTTTGCATTGTACCGCACAGCATTTTCACCCCTTGTCCCGCACGACACACATTGAGAAAATGTCCCGCATTTTCATCAGTCTGTTAAAAATGCAGGACATTATTTAAATACGTTATTTAACCCGAAACGCACATTAGCCGCTTATTTGCGCCATTGTTTATTTAGCTGTGTCAAAACAAGCAGAAACCGGTGCACACCAGTGTCCAACGAGCTCGTACGCAACAATTTTTTTAAAGCCTGACTTTTATCCAATGTATGAGACGGCAGCAGTGATTAGGGCTGAAACGATTCCTTGAGTTACTCAAGTAATTAGAATACAAAAAATCAGCAACAAAAATTTCCTCGAGCTTTGTTTAATCCATTTAACTACAGTACACACGGGGCACTGCGTTTCCCCACGGACCACTAAACTCTATAAATGTTACAGGGCTCTCAAGTCTCACACATTCACCGTGAGACACACGCATTTTTGTCTGTTCACATGCTCACACGTGTTTCTCATGCTGATAAATAAGTGATAGCTTATTGAAATGGTGAACTGCTATTTTACTTAGTTTTAGTCTATTTTGCGAGTGAAACTTGTTTTGCGGCAGCATTAAGTCCATCAAACTATAGATCAGGACTTATGGACGCCGAATCCTGTTATTTACACATGCCATCTGTCTGTTCTGCGTGTCTGCGTGAATGAACTGCACAGTTTAAGGTCCTACACGTGTGATGCTCATAAATTTGTCTGCGTCTGAACTTCATCTCCAGAGTTGCTCTGAGAGTTTATTTCACAAACATTTTATTGTTTGAGTGAAGAAACAGACATACTAAAAAATAAGCATCTTCCGACAACCTGCCAAAATAAAAGTCAGGTTAACTCTGTATTTTATGTGGACAAATATATTACCATTTAATAGTAAAAGAAAAAGAAACTAAAACTAATTTAGATAAACTAAATGCATCATGCATAAGCTTAAGATAGTCATTTACCTTTGAAATTATTATTTCTATTTTTATTCATGTTTCTTATTTATACATTTGTATTATATTGCATTTTGAATGTAATATGGCAATGTAATGTATTAAATGAGTTTACTTTTCACAGATATTAATGTATGCTATTTCAGCACTACATTTTTTTTCTAAAAAGGAAACAAATTAGTTGTTCATTTTAAGAGACCTGTCTTATTTTCTATTGTATATTTAGTATTGCTCTTTAATAAAGAAAAAGTATTTGTTATCCGAATACCCGATTAATCGATGGAAAATCACTAGAATACTTGATTACTAAAATAATCGATAGCTGCAGCCATAGCAGTGATTTCAGTCATCAAGAGGCTGCGACATTCGTCAGTAGATCAGGTGGTTATTCTCCCATGTTAACTTGCCGGATAAAAACTCACTAAAACATCGTAAACTGTGTGGCTTTGAAACTGCGTTTAGCCTATAGGTCGGTTAGCGTATTAATATAAAAAGTATTTGCAAATAATGAAATGCATTATTTAACAATAATAGATTTAAAAAGAGAAACTCTTTTTCATTATTTGTTTGTTTTTATGCTTTTAGTTTTGTCTTTTTGATAAAATCTTCGAAGTTTACAACATGATGACTCCGTGTCTGATCTGTGCTCAAAATTTAAAGAGACAGTTAACCTTAAATTGAAATCACCATTAAAACTGTGTTACATAACATTTTATCTCTGCCTTAATTATGTTGTAGCTGGAATGGACTAAATAACAAATTATTTTTACGTGCTAAAAGGTAGGAAAAAATATATATAAAAATGTTTCATTATGTTATTATATCCCAGTTTTACGCTACCTCTCAGTGGTGTAATTGTCCCACACAAACGGATTACCTGTCCCACATTTGGTTTGTTGGGTGGTGGTCACCCTATCGGCCAATGGCGTGCATTTGTGGGAAGACCATTTTTTAGATCAAGGTGACAGAAAATTTTGTGGCAAGAGTAGTTTCCACACAACCCACACAAATTATAGGGTAGATTTTATAGCAGATAAATTAATTAACGGATATAGCAATAATAATCTAACTCAGTTGTATATAGAGTACTATGAACCCTCACTCACTTTGGTCATTTATGACATACACTTCATTTAGCAAGTGAATTCGACTTATCAAGAATAAAATAGCCTTAATTTAGAAGATGAAAAATGGCCTTAATTCAGTAGATGGACTTTATCATCATGGTATTATGGTTGGGAGTTGAAAGGTGGGAGGTCACCTGACAGTGCCGATGAAGAGTACAGGATCTTGTGGTATGACAGAGAGTTTACTGCGAAGATCTTTCAGCCCCAGCTTGCTGATGTCCATGTTGTCTATCAAAATAGTGCCCTCTGCTGGTTCTGCCAAACGGAACACTGCCACACCCAGAGAAGACTTCCCTGAATCAGACAGAGAAAGACACACACAAATCAAGCAAATCAACATGATCTGCCTTCTTCATTCACATACGTCGCTTTCTACATTTTATCGAAACACTTTGAGATAACAGACATTTTCAGTAGAGTCTGTAATTTTGAATTAATTTCATTAGATGCGCTGAATACGAAAAAAGGCGCTAAGCAGGAATATTATATAATTCCAAGTTTTCTCTCACCAGATCCTGTGCGTCCCACAATGCCGACTTTTTCTTGTGGTTTAATGTTGATGGTGAGTTTATTAAGGACTATGGGGGTGTACTCTCTGTATCTCATGCTGTAGTTTCTAAAGGTTATGGCGCCCTCCTGTGGCCAGCCTGTTGGAATGTTCGCATCTTTGATAGTCCGAGGACCCTCTGATGCACAACCCTACGGCACAGAAGCAATAATGACATCAATTAAAAGAAAAATACATTATAGACGTCTATACTTCAACCTTTATGCGATCAAAAATCTCAGACTCAAATGTGTAAATCATTGAATTCCATGACATTATCCAAACTCAACGAATGATATTCTTTATGACCCTGAGATAAACACAATGTCTGTGAGCGTGTACGTCTCGTACCGTAATGTACTCCAGCAATCTTTCTACGCTGGTGAACTTAGCCTCCACTTCAGTGGACAACCTCACCACAAACTGAAGCATTCCAGTCAACTGCAATGGCATAAACACAGAATCAGCACTCAGATATCCAGCTGAATTTGACATCATTATTTTCGTTTATCTGTGAGTATTACCTGTATTGTGTAAGATAAGGCCAGGCCTTTCAGAGCAGGGTTTATGGTCCCGTTGGAGCTGAGCACTACAAACAATGCCACCGTTAGAGTAACGGTAGAAGACAGGAAGTCTAACCAGAACGACAGCCAGCGAGTCCCGCAATTAAACAAGAGGAAATGGTTTGAGTTGGTGTCACTCAGCATCTTAAACCTGTCATTTGGAACACATACAAAGGATATGATGTCATTGTGTCAATGCATTCCTTGCAATGCATTGTTTGCCTGAAAAGTCTAAGTATTTGGCTGTTTACTCAATTACTTTATTATAGATGATTACTATAAAGGGAATCTCATAAATATTCAATTTGGCAGGTATCTTAATACAGTATATCTTACTGTTCTATGTATTGCTGTCTTTTGTCATAGGCATGGATGGTGCTGAGTCCCTGTATGGTGGAGGTGGTGAGAGAGATCCAGGGAGAGCGACTCACATTCTCCATCCTCTTCATTTGTCGAATGCTCCTCTGGAAAACACTAAACCAAGGAGAACACACTGAAACAATGCGCTTGTACACTGTTGTGTCTTGAACATTAAAATATTAATTTTGTTTGGTTGCAAGGATTTGACTAAAACTAACAGTATCCTAAACAGAATGGGATAAGTGCTGCTGTTGTGATTTTGCAGCTTTAATCCTGGATTAAATGATTTTGTGATGTTTGTTTTATGTCTTACTATAGTATTATTGCAAAGATACAGCCGAGAACTGCCACAACGATCAGGAGGTATGGGAACACCACGCAGATGGTGAGGATTGTGAACGTAACCATCAAAGAGAACTGAAAGAAGTTCTCCATGTTAAACGGCAAAACAGCATCAACCTCATCTTGGTCTTTACTGAAGCGGTTCACCATGCGGCCAGTTGGAGTTGTGTCAAAAAAACTCATCGGGCTGCCAAGGATCTGTAGAGAAAAGAATCACATGATTCCAAAATGCTGACTGTGCTCATTTTACTTAACAAATATTTGCATTTCATTACTAAACATGCTCTTTTATTTTGAGCTTTTAAAGGAATAGTTCACCCAAAAAAGAAAATTCTGTCAACATTTACTCAACATTTCAAACCATCTGCATAACACAAAAGAAGATATTTTAAAGAATGTTGGTAACTAAACAACGGCGGTACCCATTGACTTGACACACAACCAATGCAAGTCAATGGGTACCACCGTTGTTCGGTTACCAACACGGTCATTCCGTGTCAACTCAACCATAGGTCCCCAGCTCAAATATTTTATTTTTTTCCTTTTTACAGAAGCAAGACCAACATCAGTAGAGATGAAAGCCCAAATATGAAATGCCACCGATGAATAGTTATTAAGTAATCAATTAATTTGTAGAAGGAGATAAAAATGACAATTTTCACTCTAAATTTGGAGCCATATTAGGGGGTAAAAAATGACATGAGAAATATGCCAGCGTCATTATTTTATTTTTACACAAAGATCAGTATATCTGTTAGTAAATCTGTTAATTTTAAGAATAATTGGTGCATTTTATGCCAATGGTGACAGCTCAAAAATGATGAAAGGGCATTTTTGTGTTCTTTTTACAAAATATGCATGCCTCTAACTCCAGAACCGTTAGAGATACCTTTCTTTCTTAGATTCTTGTTCTTGACCAACTTGTCTTTTGGGAACTACATTTTTAAAGCCCTATAATGTGCAGTCCTAGAGATATGAGGATCTAAATGTGGCTTCATGAGAACACTGTTCAAATGCACACATTTTCAGTCATCAAAAACCAAATGTGGGTCATTTTTCAAAAGTCTGCTATTTCATTTCTTTTAAAGAGGAATGTCTGAAGAACAAATAGTGTTGAATCTAGAAATGTATCTTTTTTCTTTCTTTTAAAACAACTGCATTGAACATATCAATTTTAACAACATCTTAGTACAAAACTACTGAAATTGCTAAGGGACTACTGAAGTTGAGGCACATTAACTTGGTCTCAATAGTTAATTTAAAAGATATTATAGTTCCAAAGGAAAATACTGTCTCAGATAAATTAGCAAGAAAGGATTTTTTAGCCATTTTGGAATGACCAAGAGTTTAAATATGCAGTATAATAGCTAAGTCTATTCCCTTTTTAGGGCAGAGTGTTAAAGGATTCACATGCTATGATGTAGCCTAAACATTCAAACTCAGAAAGTGAAAAATGTCTTACCCGTTTGAACATGGTGTCATGGAGTTTGGAAGAAGAGCGTAGAGTTACTTTAACAAAGGTGTATCCCTTTGCAATACTGAGTACTACCATGGCGACAATCATAAGGCCATAGACCATTTGATAAAATGGCAGGTCTGGATTCTCAGAGATATTGCCGCTGTTTGATGATGGATCAGAGCTGTTCAACAGCTACACAGAACACAGAACGAAAAAGCAGTCCTTCACATTAGTACAATGAGATCAACATGGGCTTTTATAATCGGTAAGTTAAATGAAAGAAGGTTTTGATGAATGTAAATGGTTTTTGTGTTTGTATTTACCCCTGAGCCCTGCTCTAGCCAATAACTAAGCCACCAGTTGCTCACGGCAGTCGACCCCACAAGAAGAGTGAAGAGCAGCACAATAATTACTGCCAGTATATAACCTACACACAGAGAAACAGTGTTATTTATAAGAAAGATTAAATAAAAGAGTAAAATAAAATACATTAGAAAAAACTGTGAGAAGCAAACACGACACAATACCTCCAGCAGCCTTGCAGTATTGATGGTACGTTCTCCATGTCACAGATCCCTCCTGGGACACTTCCCGAGTTACTAATTGATCCTTCTTGCCTAAAACACACAAAAACACGTCCGAGTGAGTGAAAGCTTGTTATTCATTCTCTTGATTATATAAGATTACATAAAATGCAATTATATAAGAAATACACCTACCTTTTCTTGTTTCTTTTGGAAAAGACTCCACAGTTTTAATTTTTTCATCAGACATATCGAAGGCTACAAAAGGAAATTGAAATTACATTTCATTTATGTTCACCAAATGGGGTAATAAGTGCTTATGAATACATATCACCTGTTATTACTCATTGTTTTGTACTATGATAGCCAATAGTGCTCTAGAATGGTTTGGTTACAAATATTTTTCCAAATATCTTTCTGTGTTCAAAAGAACAACATAGTTTATACAGGTTTGTATAAACACCTTTAAAAAACAATTTGGCGTGTATTGAAGGCTTTGTCGTTAAATATTGATAAACCATTGTCTTTCAGAATTCCTGACAATTTCTTTTTCCAACTAGTAAAGAAACTTCAAAGTTTAATAAAACTATTAAGCAACCAGGATTGTTCAGTGCTTTGTTGTTAAAGTCCCCTTGTGGTCGATAAGTTTATCCCTTAAAACTAATCTTTGACCATCAAAATTACATATTTAAAAGTTTTTTCTAGTGAAAAATATTTTCCTATCTTAAAATAACTTGAATGTAACTCTACACCTGAGCTTAATTAAGTATACGCAGAGACATGAATATGCAAAATAGCCCCGCCTCCACTCTGCACTACCAGACGCAGAACACCACATAAACAACATTAAAAACTTGATTTTCACCACAAGGGGTCTTTAAAGTCCCCCTGTGGTCGAATTTTTTTACTTTAAAACTAATCTTTGACCATAAAGATTATTTAAACGTTTTTTCTTGTGAAAATTATTTTCCTGTCTTAAAATAGCTTGAATGTAACTACACCTCAGCTTCATTAAAGTCCCAGTGAAATAAAAAATTACAATGCCTATTTTTTCATGAAATACTGCAGCGTTTATTGTAAATCATTTATCAATATGGGTCATTCTCTTTTTATTCGTGTTCCCCTTATAATCTTTAGTTAAAATCTGAAAATGCACTTCCTTCCTGTAATGAATATCCATCTTAAATGACGTATGTTAGACGGCTTGGGCAGAGCATCTGTTAACTCCTCCCCTTCAACTGTCAGTCTACGGCATGAATATGCAAACTAGCCCCGCCTCCACTGAATCGCACTCTGCATTACCAGACGCTGCTAAAACTTAAAGTGAAACTGAGAGCTGACACAGCAGTGTAGCGATTGTTTCAGCCCGAATATATGCGCCATCTTTGCATATTTACTGTATGCTTCAAACTGCTGATCCACAGGGGTCAAATGAGTTGATGTGATTGGTTACAGGTTTATGACGTCATTTACTGGAGCAGTTTCAAACCGCATTATTTAAAGTGTCTTTGGTAAACTGCAGTTTTATAAAGAAAATACTCAGTAATGGTTTAAAATGATAAATTTGCACATGGTTTGAAACACCACATAAACATATAAACAACATTAAAAACTTGATTTTCACCCCACTGGGTCTTTAATGTTTATTTATTCTCTAACCTGGGTTCTCTATTCCATTACGTTGAGGCTCATCTAGATTTTTCTGTTTAGTGTCAAGTTCAGTGTGTATTTGGGAATTGTCCTCTTTCTTTTCCTATACAATACAAAAGTGAAACAAAAGCATAAATTCAGTAACAACAAAACAATCTGTTGATGTTTATTGCAAAAAATCTGAGAGACAGAGTAAAATATGTTTTATTATTTAAACAAATTCGTTATTTTATCTTTAAAACAAAGTAATTATGTGGAGGATGTAAGAGTGTGTACATTGTTCTGTTCCAGCTGGACGTTATGAATGAGCTGTGCATAGCGGCCTTCAGCATTCATTAAACTGCTGTGAGTTCCAGCCTCCTTTATCTCGCCATTCTCCAACAGCAACACCTCATCACAAAACTCCAAATACTGAAGAACATAACAAAGAGCAGAAGCCCAAGTGATCACACAACAGGAAATCGTTGGTAAAGATACACTAACCTAGGTCAGTGGTTCTCAAACAGGGAGCAGTGGCCCCCTGGGGCGCCCCAAGATGGATCAAGGGAGACCACAGATTTTGTGGCATTTTATGAAATATAGAAATTTATCATAGATTTTATGCAATCAAACATAAAAAATAAGACCACCAACCAAAAGAATTGATGTTCCAGCACTGTATAATGTTTTTGGTTTAATTAAAATTCTAGGTTTAAGATGATAAGTCTTTATTTGGGGGGGGGGTCGCAAAGCAATGCACTCTAGTACAGAGGACCTTACAATTAAAAAGTTTGAGAACCACTGCCCTAGGTGAGTTAAATATTTAAACAGCCTTTACAAGCATCTTTGCTGAATCATACTGACTGACATAATTATAAAAGAGTGTCATCCTAAATCGGTTAAAGGTTTGCGGATTTTTTGTGAATGCATGTGAACGAGCATGTGCTCCCGGTGCCATGTCAAAGCAGGCTTACACAACCATTTCCCCTACCTGAGGAGGTAACACATTACATAATATTGCTGAATCATTATAGTGCACTGATGAATAGTTAGACTGATGAATTAAAGTTCACACACAAATTTATATAATACCTTCCCCAAGCAATCTGGTTAAATATTAACTTAATTTACATACAACTATGGCCCCTGTGTTGTAGAGGAAGGTCTGTCTCTGGTGTGCTGTGACAGGTGACATAAACACTGTTTGATTTGATAAATGAAATATAAATATTAGGAGATCAAGGGAGCATGCCCTGAAGACATGATGAGTCAAATGTTAGTAGGAATTACCTGTAGCTGATGAGTAACCAAAATGATGGATTTGCCCTTCAGTTCTTTCTTGATGCATTCTTCAAATATATGCTTTCCAACATGGGCGTCGACGGCAGACAGGGGATCGTCCAATAGGATGATGTCTCTGTTAGAATATACTGCCCTGGCTAAACTAACTCTCTGTTTCTGACCACCTGAAAGGTTTAAACCTCGCTCTCCAATCTGCAAACACAAAAAAAACAAATACTATAGATAAACTCCCTCTATTTGGTATAACTCTATTCATCTGTGAAGTATAGGAGATGTGAGGTGTTGTGTGGAAACACACCTCGGTCTGATCTCCATAAGGAAGCATTGCCAGGTCAGGTTTCAGAGAGCATGCGTAAACAACACGGTCATATCTGCAATACAGCAAGCACACATTGTGCACATTTTAGAAAGCAGCAGTTTGCCAAAAAAGTATCAATGATCAACAACAAAGTTCTGTTATCAGGGTCAGACAATTACCCTAACCCATAAAAGTCATCCCACGCCATAAATGCGACCATAAAGCAGTTCACAGTCTTCTAGGTACAAGTACAGGGGAGTTTTCCTGTGGCTCAGTGCTTAGAGCATGGCACTAGCAATGCCAAGGTCATGGGTTCCATCCCAGGGGATTGCACATAGTCAGAAACAAATGTATAATACAATGCAATGAAAGTCGCTTTGGATAAAAGCGTCTGCCAAATGCATAAATGTAAATGTTTTGTAAACTACATGTGTTTCAAAGGTGTCTACTGTAAATCTAAAGGTGTTGTACCTGGTCTGGTCGAACGGTTCTCCCATGAGAATGTTATCCCTCACAGTTCCATGAAATATCCAAGCTTGTTGGGAAACATAAGCTAATGTTCCATTAACTGACACAGATCCACTCAGAAGATGCATCTGCAAGGATAAACAAGTTACACAGTCAGACCCAATTCATCACATTATGAGTGGTGCTGTGTGTCATTATGTGATCATTTGTCTTAACAAACATAAACACACGAGACAGAGGCATCACACCTGCTCTAGAATACTTGATATTAAAGAGGTTTTCCCACTTCCAACATTGCCACATACCCCCAGCAGACTTCCCTATAAATGAAAAGAGAGAGTCAATGTAAATGTTTTTTAAAAAACAAACATGTTTTTTTAAAACATTTACTCAATATAATGTTACATATGAAAGTTTTATTGACCCACATCACAAATTCATTTTCAGTCAACTCTATAAAACACACACACCTTGGGAAGAGTAAAACTGATGTTTCTGAGTGCTGGTTTGTTATCTGAGGTATGTTTGGTGTTTTGAGAGTTATCTTGAGGACGCTCACTGGCATTGGTGACATCTGGCGGGCTCCAGCTGAACGAAGCCTTTTCCATAATAAGCGCTGAGCTCGAATCCTTATTTTGGATGAGATAACTGTCTGGGTTCTTGACCATCAGAAGCTTCTGCAGGAACACAAGCATCAGCATATCAGTAAAGTGTCTGTTATCTGAACTATATTGTTATTGAGGAAATAGGAAGTGAACTCTCCGTCCACGGGGTAGACCTTAATGATGATGGTTGTTGTTTTTGACATACAGAGTGAAAAGCACGTGAAAGAATGAAACAAACCTTCAGTCTAGCCAGAGCGACTTTAGCCTCAGCTACAGCTTTAACAGAGAATGGCAACAAACCCATAGACATCCTCATGCAGTTGAATACAGCGATGATAGTGTAGGCCTGTGAGGAGACAATCAGCTGGTTAGAGAAAACTGCCATTTAAACAATGATAGTGTCATGTGAATCATTCAGATCTGTGCTAGTTTATTATAAAGCAAACAATTATAATAAGGGTGGTGAAACTTAAGGTTTTCAGAACAATAGTGTAATTGTGCTAAGTGCACTCACAGTAGAAGGTTCTAGGGGCAGTTTCAGTGCAGTGTGGGTAATGAAGGTGAGGATGGTTGCCAGTGTGGGCACTATTGTTGTTAGGGAAGAGTTTAAACTCTGAACATAACCAGCCTTCTGTAACAGCAACTTCTCATTTCTCCTGATATCTGGAGCAAAAACAACAACATTAAGAACGAACAAATAATTTAAGTAAAAAGAGGGAATGAAGAAAAAACTTAATCATAAATACAATTGAGATACAAATGTATATCAAGACCACATTATTTTTTATTTTTTTCCTGAATATAAAGAATACATGCATTTTTGTAACTTGCTTTTTTATTATTTCTAATAAAATAATTGTGTATTTATATGTAATAATGTTTTATATATATTCTATTATTATAATAGATTATAAATTCTAATAAAATGTAAAATATTTATCTAAAACAATACAGTTAATAAAATAAAAGTGGACAAACTGGTCAAAATAACAAAAAAGGATGTTATTTTTGTAGACCTGGCGAAGAAAATACATTTTTAAAGATCAAAATGTTGATGTTTTTATGTATTGAAGAAGAGTTAAAGGGGTCATATGACACGGCTAAAACGAATATTATCATTTGTTTTAGATGTAATGCAATGTGTATACACGATTTAAGGTTAAAAAACGCTGTATTTTCCACATACCGTGCATGTTTGTATCTCCTCTTTGCCCCGCCTCTCTGAAATGGGCAGATTTTTTACAAAGCTCATCGCTCTGAAAAGCGAGGTGTGCTATGATTGGCCAGTTAACCAGTGCGTAGTGATTGGTCGAATACTGCAAGCCTGTGACGGAAATGTAAACGCCAGGTTCCAAAGCAATTGTACTGACAGGTACGCCCACCCTACTGGGTGTGGTTACACGAGGCGTTTCAGACAGGTCTGGGTGAGCATTCGCTTTTATATCGAATGCATCTTTTATTCTGACACTTTAATATTTGCAATTTTACGTATCTAAAACATGCATGGGCAACTTATAACACACCAAAGACACAGAAAAACACATGACCCCTTTCAGAAAAAATATGTTTAATGAAACAAGTCCAACCTCAATGGAATGGCCTTACATAGAAATGATGGTTAAAAGTGAATTTGGATTGGTCCTATACATTTTTTAAATCCTTATACAATTTAGAAATTGAGATTTATACATCATCTGAAAGCTGAATAAAAAAGCTTTTCATTGATGTATGTATTTATTAGGATGGAACAAAATCTTTGGCCGAGCTATAACTATTTCAAACTCTGGAATATAAGGGTGAAAAAAAAAAGAAAATTGCCTTTGACTTTGTTAATCAGAGGTGCTGTAGCTAAGAAGAAACAGGTTTGTTTTAACGCTCTCTATTGGCTTACTGCTGTAATGCCGTTGTGGAGAGTGGATGAACCCGAAAGCTGAAATTCTAAGCTTTACATAGATACCAGACTTGAGTGGGTAATTCCCAAAGAGCGGGCAGCAGCGAGGGAAGTTTGTAGGCGTGTTTCATTTTGATGCATCCACTCACAAAAATAAAGTTTTTATATATTTACAGTAGGAAATGTACAAAATATCTTTAGGGAACATGATCTTTACTTAATATCCTAATGATTTTTAATATAAAAGAAAAATCGACAATTTTGACCCATACAATGTTTTGATATTGCCATAAATATACCCCTGCTAAGACTGGTTTTGTGATCCAGGGTCACATATTTGTTATTTGATTAAAATAATTAAAAGAATTCCATTTTTAAATATGCTTGTCAAATTTAGAAAGTAAAAGGACAACCTGTGATTGTTTTCTCAAAAGACTCCTCCCACGCGTACATCTTAATGAGCTTGATGCAGGTCAGAACCTCATTCATCGTGCGAACACGTTTGTCTGTCACAGATACAGCCTGCCTTCTAAATAGACCAATGAGTCTAGCAACTGAGAACTACAGCACAAACACACACACAGACGCACAAAGAAAACATGTCCCATAATACTGTCTGTAACAGTCCAACAAATAACAAAACTGGGAAGACAAAATATCAAGACAATACAACACACCTGAATAGGTATGAAGATCAGGTACACCAAAATTCCAATAAGTGCTGTGTATCCCAGAATGATGCATGCATATATGATGCATATGATCAGTAGCACAGGAACACACAGTAGAAATGTTCCATACAAGACAGCCTCATATAATCGATAGCCATCACTCGTCAACACGTTTATCGTCTACATCAGAGAAAAACAAAACACACAAATAATAAACACATAAGTGAATGAAACCGCTACTGGATGTATCTTATGTACATAAAGTAAAAGGTCTGTTTATTCACATATAAAGGGACACATTTGATGAATGCTATATTCCGTGAGTCTATCATACTTTAGTCATTCAAAAGTTCCTAAAGATTATTTAACTATTTACTAAGCAATAATGTGACTAATTTAAATGCAAAATCACAACCTTTCCAGCAAGTAACCTCTTATAACCTGTTATAAGTTTTAGACAACAGTCAATCTACAAATCATAAACAGGCAATAGCTTACCTCTCCTACACTGATGTTGGTGAGTGTCCTGAGAGAGATGATTTTCTTGAAAGCAAGCATTGAGAACGCTCCCTTTATTCTGACAGCTGTACGCATGTTCAAAGCCCACAAGAGTGATGCAAAAAACGCCTTGCTGAATTCTGAGATGAACAGGGCCACACACAGACCCACACCGTGAAACACTGTGGATGAACTTGACTTCTCTGCGTAGTTTAGGATTTCATACACTATAATAGACTGGATGACACAGACACAATGTAAAACATACTGTATTTCAACGAATCCACAAGGAAGATTAAAGATAATAAACAATTACAACAAGAACTTTTGAACATACCGGACCAACAAATACAGCAAAAGAGAAAAAGATGGAGGACAAGAATGACACTATTAATCTTGTCTTCTGAAAACGCATGACCACGGCAGTAACAGAAGCTTTATCTAGGCCCACGCGGGCGACCTCCTCTTCCCACAGTCTCTGAAACCTAAACACGACAACAGCAATCACACTTAGACTGTTGTTTTGGGTCTTTTTCTATTGTTGGATATACAAGTGAAATATTCATAAGTATGTTATTCTATAGTGCTTTTCACAATTTTGCATCGTTTCAAAGAATGCAGAAAACAGAAAATGGTTGATATATGCACCTCTCTCCACTGGTGTGGGCTCCATCATGAGGTGAGAGAGAAAGTGAGTTCATGTCTAACCGATTCCTGAAGAGCTTCCACATCATGGGCGTCATCCATGCAAATGATGCGAAGGAGAAGAAACCAGCATCATCAATTGGGTGCGAACTGAACAAAAAAGACAATTGACATTACAAATGCAAAGAAATATTTGCAGACTCAGAAATTAATCATAGTAAATTAAAAAATGGATAATTGATCACAAATACTCTCTGTCTCTTCAAATAACACGCATATAACGAGGTAAAAAAGAAAGAAGTGAATTTCTAACCGTGAGCCAAAGCGGAATGGGATGAGTGATTTTAAGGTGTTCTGGTACTTGTGGCCCTTAGGAGGGGGTCCTGGCTCCCTGTAATCTAGAACCGGAGGGCCTTCGGGAAATGTGCTCATGGTTCTAGATGATGTTTCCCACACATCACTATCGTTTCTTTGTCTCTTCACAGAGCAAAAGACAGAGAGAGATCATGTAATGAAATATAATAACAGAAAACAAAACTTGATACAGAAAAAACGTTGTGAGATGATGTAAGATCTGAAAGAACTGAGAATGAAGACGACGAAATGAAAGAAAACAGAAACATGACAAAAGTTTTGAGGAACGTTAAGTAAACTAAGCGGTAGATGTCTCACTTACAAAAGAAACTCCTTTTACATTTTGGTTCTCTCTGGGGGGTGAAAAGTCCTTCATTTTGTGTTCCTGTATGGTACGATTTTCACATGAAGATGAAAAAGAAACACTGCACAAATATTCATAGATCAAGTAAATAATGCTGGAAAAGACTGTAGCTTCTTTTTTAAAAGGATAGTTCACCCAGAAAAAGTTCTGTCATGAATTACTTACTCTCTAGTTGTTCCAAATCTGTAAACATTTCTTTGTTTGGTTGAACACAGGGAAAGATATTTGGAAGAATGCTTGTAACAAAACCACCATTAATGACCATGGTAGGAAAAATGACAATGCAGTCAAAAGTGCCCCAGAACTGTATGCTGTCCTACATTCTTCAAAATATCTTCTTTTGTGTTCAACAGAACAAAAAAAATGATGAAGTAATTTTTCCTACTATGCTAGTCAATGGGGTCCAAGAACTGTTTGGTTACAAGCATTCTTCCAAATATCTTTCATCAGAACAAAGAACTGTATACAGATTTGGAACAACTAGAAGGTGAGTAAATTATGACAGAATTTTTATTTTTGGGTGAACTATCCCTTTAATGCTCTATTCTAAGTTTCACTAGTCACATGCACAATTTTTACTGTTGCTAACATTTATAATATTTTAAATAAAAGTATAAAAAGAATAAAATAGAATAATGGTTGTAAGGAATGACATAAGAAGTAAATGAAACGGTAAGGCTGAATGGTAAATACCTTACTGCTGGTTGTCTCAATGAGGAAGGCACCGGTGCTGTGGTTTGACTAATTCTGAATGATTTAATACCCCAGCAGTAACGTGCTTCCCAGCTCTTATGTCCTCTTGCTGAGTTTATGCTGAGTTACATCATAAAATTTACCAGGCTCAAAGGTTAACATGAGCAGAGGTTTTAACCCGCCTGGATATCTTTCTGTCACTCTCTCCACCTCTGTCACCTATTGGTTACTGCTTCCGAATCCAAACTTTTTTTGCTTGTGAAATGATCCAAGTCAATTGATAACCGCCTTGTGGAAACTAGCTCTGGGTGAGAAGGCAAAGACATAAGACATGACACTAGATGTTTCAAGTAGATACTAGATGTTTCAGGTATATTAGATACTAGATGATTTAAGTTACATTGTAGATGAGAATAAGTCACAAAGTTCTAGAGAAGATACAAATAAAAGGTGAAGTTCAGCTTTGAGTTGTATAGAGGGTATGGACATGTCGTCACTTTACCACGTGAGCACGACGGAGCGCGCCCCCATGGGTGGCAAAACACTCAGCAAAATGACTGCTTACAATATGAGAAAACGAAATTCCGCGCAACATTTCAGTGTCCAGGAACACCCGATTCCATTGTAAGTCATAGGGAAGTCTTAAGGATCACCATCGAGTCCAGCTGCTTGTAATTTCATCAAATAATTGTGTGTTTTAGTCCCGGTTTCTTTGTTTATCCTATTCTCCTCAGCCATTTTGCTGGGTGTTTTGCCACTCAAGGGAGCGTGTCGCAGGGTCCTGGCATGTTCACGTGGGAAAGTCACATCAATGCATACCCTCTATAGGCTCGGCTGTATATCAGCTTAAAACGGTGCAATTCAAGCTATTAAATAATGTAAAAAATAACAGTCAGTTGCCACAGTGTTTCCATTTTCACAGCATTCAACCTATTTTAAAATCCAGCAATTTAGAATTGAACATTATTTGAACAAAATCTTTTATCAGTAGGGGATCGTCTGTAAAGACTTTGAGGTATTTCCTGTTTAAACATGAACCATTATGAATCTGCAGTGTCAGTGAGGTAGGTGAAGGTGCTTCTAACCTCACACTAAAGGTCAAAGCTAAAGCTCTGCTTCACCTCAGTAACGTGAACAGTTGTTTCTGATGAGTCAGTTCTGTTGATATGACAGCCAGCATCGTTTACTATGCTATTAAAGGTCCAATGTGTAATTTTTTTGGAGGATCTATTGACAGAAATGCAATACATAATCATGTCTTCAGAGGTGTATAAAGACCTTACATAATGAAGCATTGTGTTTTAATTACCTTAGAAAGAGCTACTTCTAGCTACATATACAATGCGGGTCTCCTTGCATGGAATTCGCCATGTTGTTTCTGAGGTAGCCCTAAATGGACAAACTGCTTTACTGAGTGCGTTTCATAAATATGTTATCTCCTTTGGCAAAGAAGCGAAAACATGACAACATCTTTATTCTGTGTCAGCCTCCGTAGTGCTTCGAAAGGGAGGGTGGAGGGGTGGAGTGAGCCGTTGGTTGCTCACCACTAGATGCCGCTAAATTTCATACTTGACCTTTAAATTGTCCTGTCAGTTTTGCGCAAGTCTTACTAATTAAGAAACTTATATGATACCTACAAAATTATAATTCTTATATTTGTTAATTTAGTATTAGTATATTGAATTCACATGGTCATAAAACTAAAACAGTTTAGCAAATAATATTTCATTTGACGGAAGGTGAAAATGCAAACAAACACAACCCAAAGGGCTGCACGGCTATTAACACTGCTGAACATTTGGAAGCTATAACAAAAAGAAAAAATATGTCAATTTTGGCATTACATCAGAAAATTACATAACCCAAAGGACCACGGGTTTGAACGCTGTATATGACAGAGAAGACTGAAACTGTTCCTATACACAAAAGAAGTGCAGATAAAAACAGAACAGTTGATTATAAACAGTGCAAAACACAGTCAAGTTGGAGATATATCATGCTAACTTGAAGTGTAAACATGTCCAGGTGAAACTGGTCAAGGCAAACGCATATTGCACATGTACTTTCTTCCAATGCTATAGTGTGCTTTCTAACTAGTATTGTACAGTAGTGTTTTGTTTGTGAATATTTAGGGACATGACATTTTTTTATTCAAAGGATATAATAGGACACTAAATACTGTCTGGATGACCAAATAAATCTAACATGTCCATTGTAAATCATTTGCAACAGTTAAATTGTTGTGTTCCTTTTGCTTGCAACCCGGCCAAAAGCAAGACACACGGCAAAGACAATAGCAACAAGAAACATCTATGAACATGAAAACGACTCAAAAGTTTAATTTTGATAAAGGATGTGAATAGAACACAGGAAACAGGAATTTCCTCCTTTCTCTTTGAAGTGAACACATGATAAAGATTCAAGAGTGCTACAGATATGATACACAAGCCTTTGAGTTTGCTCAGTGATGCATTGTTTTATGAACCCAATGAAAGCACAAAATAGCCCAGTTAGTGATACACATTTTTCTTTCTCTTACATACTGCACTCTTCTTTGACTAGCTGGACATTTGTAACATGTAACAATATTTTGTATAAAACATTACTTTTTAAACTCGCATTAAGTTATTTTATTATCTGCTGCTAACCCCATATCAAGGTAAAAAATAAAAAAAACAGCTCACTTTTTTATTGGAATCATTATTTTTTACTCGCATTATTTTATCATCTGCTAACCACATAAAAACAAAAAGCTCACTTTATTTATTGAAATCAGTCATGTTTAATTGTATCTGGCATGTTCTCCTATATTGAAGCTTATTTTACACAGAGTTGTTATTTACATTAAAGGTCTTGAAACGTTATAAACATTGTGAAGCAAACTTACCATGCAGCCGCTTAGCGGTTTCATTTATTGCTTAAGTAGCACAAACGAATACACTGAACATCATACTCGCTAAACGAAACGATATAAAAAATAAATTCGATGTTAAACAGCATAAATATCATGCAAAAACTTACATTGTCTCTGGCTTTACTCTGCTTAGACTTCAAGACAGACTTAAGACTTCAAAGTAAATACACATGTGAACTTGAGCTTCGCAACGTACGTATCTGACACTGCGCAGATCATCTACTCTGGAATCGCCATAACAGCGAACGTTAATAACGTAACACTAGAATGCTTCGAAAACGTCCAGTTGGTTTTCAATACATTTTTAAAAAATCAAAAATTTTAATAATATAATTAATTAAGATAGGTCAATTTAATTACAGAAAACATGTGACAATTATGCATGTAATGAACTATAATTGTATTACTAGAAAAAATGTTGCCCAACCAGAATCTTGCCCCTGACATCACAAAAAAGATGTGCTGGTTATTTGCCAGGTAAGGATTTATCCTTTTATTTAATGAATTAAAACTACAGCTGCCGAGACACATAAATGAATAACAATATAATGTCAAATTCACTCCCAGAGTCCATCCACATGCTGATGTGAAACTTCACACCAGCACTGAATTACTACAACCTCCTTAGAAAGAGGGACTATTTCTTTAAAATGTGACGCACTCTGCAGTAGCCAATGAGACCAGGGCTTCCTCGATTGGCTGCTGCAAGCTGACCGCAGCTGCTGCGTGCATGTGTCTGCAGGCCTGTACTGAACGACTGTAACACTGGGGGCACGAGCAATGAATTCATTAGAGCAAGCCGAAGGTATTTCATAATAATTCTAATATTGTTTTTCTGCACTCATTTCTATGTGTCATCGTTAAGTGTCAGTCAACTGCCTGTGTGGTGTGTTGTCATGTTAGTTTGATTGTGTTGACACTGGGCTGCTAGCATCCAAGCTAAGTTAAGCCTATCTTAAAAGTTAAAAGCGTTGCTGATTTTGTTTTACTTGTATCCATGTGAAACAATTTGTTTCGAATAACTCTTTCGCCTCTCAAAAATTGAGTCTTCAATAAGCACTACACATGTCCTGTTCTGAAGAGTTTACGATGTATTAGCTTTAAATGTCGGATTGTCCAGTAACGTAATATGCTAGTAATAAAAATAATGGGATCACGTCTGTCCGATACGTGTGAAACATACATAAAGAAATTGTGCATTGTATACCACAGAAGCAGCGGTATTTTATTTGCCTTGTGAAGCAGATGGATCTGCGACTGTTAGGTCAATGCATGTAATTTTGTCTTGTTCAGTGTCTTTACCAATCTATTCTGTACCCGTCGCTCGTGTCTAGGACGATGTACAGGACAATAGAGACTTGGTGTTGGCTGAGTTATTTGAAAATAAAATAAAATGTATCTGACCTTTTGTTTCAAATGTCTTCGTTTTTTGAAAATACACCATATGTCCAAACATACTGACATTCCCTTCTACCTATTAGCGTTGGCTTTTCCAGTCATCTCTTAGGAGACGTCTTGTTGCTGTCCCATAAAATTATTTTGAAGACATTATTTACTTCAGATTTGTAGAGGACCTTTCCAGGATGTGGAAAAAGATTTTCATGATTTACTAAATCTGGTATGAAAGAATATGGTTTAACTGCACAGAGCCCAAACATAAACTTCACTCAGCACTTCAATTGGAACAATGTTTTTTTTAGTTAAGATCAAAAAAGGATTTTAGTAGAGTACCCATTAAGATTTGTTTCAGTGGAAATAAGCAAACAGCGAAAATTGTTCAGTTGAAGGTTTTTGCATTTATAACTTTAATGTTGTTTGAATCATAAGTGTATGCCACTGTTGCTGATGCAGTTCTTTTACTTGCCTGCAGACCTGAAGGCTTTTGAGAGGAGGTTGACAGAGTATGTCTCTTGTTTGCAGCCGGCTACAGGCCGTTGGCGCAGTAAGTCTTTTCTATGGAAGCATATTGGTAGCAATTATCAAATTGAAATGCAATTTGCAAAATGGCAATGCAGTATGTAAAATGACAATGCATTTATGTCTTTAAATATACATTTAAAATAACATGTGCAACATTAGGTGCAAAATGAAAATTCAATAACAATTGACATTTGTCTGTTCCTACACTACTTTTAATATGTATTTTGGTTGCATATTTTAACGCTCTTTAAATTGCAAAATTAAAATTAAAATGCATTCCTTGGATTGAGTATATGTGTTTAAGATAGCCAAGCAAAACTGTTGCAAAATGATCATTCAAATGTTATTTTTCCCTAAATGCATTCACATTCACGGGTTGAACATTTTGGATTGCATTTTCATTACACAGCGCGCCGAGTGTTGCAAAATTCAATGTGGACTTGAAAATGCAATTCGAGCTGGCCACGCCCCCTCCCCGATACAGCGTCATTGTGTGAAGGTGGAGCCAGGTGTACATGCGTTGATGTGAGGCTGCAGACAGAGCTGATAAAAGCATTAAATCGCATGCACACGAATTAGAGCACAAAGTCAGAAACGGTTTAAGATTAAGAAAAAGTTTCTTAAGATTATTAGGTGTCTATAGACAATAGAACTAGTAGCTACATTGTTAGAACATCTCGCAGAAAATTCTCTGCCATATTAGGTGGTGAGCTTGCTATGCTGAATGTCTCATGTAGACTTTCTCATACGCGTGCAGACGCGTTTTCATCATGAACACATTCACAGCCCAAACTGCAGCATCCGGATGAATTAGAAACCAAGGTTAATTTTCATAAGGGCAGATCTTCACTTTGGCAATGTTTACGTATATTTGTGCATAATCTCTCCCCACTGCCTCAAGCATGAAAGTACCACAGTACAGACATCAGTACAGTAACACTCAAAATAGGGCTGCTGGATTATGACAAAAATCATAATCACGATTATTTTGGCCAATATTGAGATCCCGATTATTTAACATGATTACTCACTAAGTTTTAAAACAACATAGAAAAATAAAAAAACTTGACTTTTAAACTGTGAATTCAACTGAAAAATAAATGTAAAGAAATAGCACAGCTGAACAACTGTAAAAGAAGGGGGTGCGCTGTGGATTTATACCTCAAGAAAAGAGATGATCCTTGCAAAATGGAATGCGGCACAATAATCGTTTTACGTCAATTATTTAGTTTTTGTAATTGTTGAAGGCCAAAATTGACGATTACAATTATTTTCGATTAATTGCACAGCCCTATCTCAAAATACTGAATGTGTTCATGATGCTCGAAATGCATTTTCAAGTCCACATTGAATTTTGCAATACTCGAAATTCATTTACACGCTGTGTAATGAAAATGCAATCCAAAATGTTGCGTGAATGTTAATGAATTTAGGGAAATAACATTTGAATGATCATTTTGCAACAGTTTTGCTTGGCTATCTTAAACACATATACTCAATCCAAGGAATGCATTTTCATTTTAATTTTGCAACTTAAAGAGTGTTAAAATATGCAATCAAAATACATACAAAAAGTAGTGTAGGAACGGACCAATGTCAATTGTTATTGAATTTTCATTTTGCACCTAATGTTGCACATATGTTATTTTAAATGTATATTTAAAGACATAAATGCATTGTCATTTTACATACTGCATTGCCATTTTACAAATTGCATTTCAATTTGATAATTGCTACCAATATGCTTCCATACTTTTCAGACTGATTTACTCCTTAATGAGTATACTAGTAGGCTGCAATGTATGCACTGTTGTTGAATATCAGAACAAATATTGTACATCGAAAAAATGCATATTGTAACTTACACTTTCTAATCTTTATTTTGTGAATACTTGTTTTTTTTTGTAGTGATTCTTATTGTGGTGTCTGTATGCACAGCCACCGGAGCCTGGAATTGGCTGATAGATCCAGACACTCAAAAAGTGAGATTAAGAGATTTACTGATCATTTCTATGAAGAAATGTCAGATTATCATCAGAGGCCTCATTCTGTTTGTATGCCTTTTCTGTCATTTCCTCTTCTTACAGGTTTCTTTCTTCTCATCTTTATGGAATCATCCGTTTTTCACCATTAGCTGCGTGACTCTCATTGGCTTATTCTTTGCTGGAATACACAAACGAGTTGTTGCTCCATCAATGTATCCTTAAAACATCTATTCTCATATTTTTTATAGTGTTGTATGATTTGTTTTCAATCCATCTATTAGCTTGAAGATTAGCCTGTTCATCAGACTGGCAAAGTAAGTTGACTACATGGATGGGTGTCTGAATATTGTATGTTGAATGTATGTTTCTCTCCTTAACCTTATCTTGCAGTATTGCTGCACGCTGCCGGACAGTACTAGCAGAATATAACATGTCCTGTGATGATGTAAGTGCTTAGAGTAATTTTCCTTTGGAATCTATCATAAATGTATATACACTGACCAAAATTATAAACGCAACATTTTTGTTTTTGCCCCCATTTTTCATGAGCTGAACTCAAAGATCTAAGACTTTTTCTATGTACACAAAAGGCCTATTTCTCTCAAATATTGTTTACAAATCTGTGTTCGTTTTAGGAATCACTTCAACTTTGCAGAGATGATCCATCCACCTCACAGGTGTGGCATATCAAGATGCTGATTAGACAGCATGATTATTGTACAGGTGTGCCTTAGGCTGGCCACAATAAAAGGCCACTCTAAAATGTGCAGTTTTATCACACAGCACAATGCCACAGATGTCGCAAGTTTTGAGGGAGCGTGCATGCTGACTGCAGGAATGTCCGCCAGAGCTGTTGCCCGTGAATTGAATGTTCATTTCTCTACCATAAGCCATCTCCAAAGGCATTTCAGAGAATTTGGCAGTACATCCAACCGGCCTCACAACCGCAGACCACGTGTAACCACACCAGCCCAGGACCTCCACATCCAGCATCTTCACCTCCAAGATCGTCTGAGAACAGCCACCCGGACAGCTGCTGCAACAATCGGTTGGCATAACCAAAGAATTTCTGCACAAACTGTCAAAAACCGTCGCAGGGAAGCTCATCTGCATGCTCGTCGTCCTCATTGGGGTCTCGACCTGACTGCAGTTTGTCGTCGTAACCGACTTGAGTGGGCAAATGCTCACATTCGATGGCGTCTGGCACTTTGGAGAGTGTTCTCTTCACAGATGAATCCCGGTTTTCACTGTACAGGGCAGATGGAAGACAGCATGTATGGCGTCGTGTGGGTGAGCGGTTTGCTGATGTCAACATTGTGGATCGAGTGGCCCATGGTGGCAGTGGGGTTATGGTATGGGCAGGCGTATGTTATGGACAACGAACACAGGTGCATTTTATTGATGGCATTTTGAATGCACAGAGATACCGTGACGAGATCCTGAGGCCCATTGTTGTGCCATTCATCCACGACCATCACCTCATGTTGCAGCATGATAATGCGCGGCACCATGTTGCAAAGCGAAGGAGATGTGTTGCACTGCGTGAGGCAAATGGTGGTCACACCAGATACTGACTGGTTTTCGGACCCCCAATACAGTAAAACTGCACATTTTAGAGTGTCCTTTTATTGTGGCCAGCCTAAGGCACACCTGTGCAATAATCATGCTGTCTAATCAGCATCTTGATATGCCACACCTGTGAGGTGGATGGATTATCTCGGCAAAGGAAAAGTGCTCACTTACACAGATTTAGACAGATTTGTGAACAATATTTGAGAGAAATAGGCCTTTTGTGTACATAGAAAAAGTCTTAGATCTTTGAGTTCAGCTCGTGAAAAATGGGGGCAAAAACAAAGTGTTGCGTTTATAATTTTGGTCAGTGTGCATATAGATTTAAGACTACCAAGAAACCTGTTTTGTATAAACATTTGGATTTTGTTGCTTCCTTCTATGTTCCAGACGGGGAAGCTTATATTGAAGCCAAGGCCTCATATCCAATAGAACATTTGAAGAAAGAGGAGCTGAAAGAACTTCATATCATAATATTAATCACGGAGATTGCACATGGGCCTCAATGCAAGGAGATTATCCAAAGTTTGTGGGAACTGATCTCACAAAAATTTGTGAAGAAACAGTGGGAACTCCCTACCAAGGAAATGCCCTCTCTTGAAGAACCATTGTTTTTGCAATTTTAGATAACATCCTTAATACTTCTTATTTTTCTTTTGGAAAATTTGAGTTTTATTTGATTGTGGATTTTGATATCCTCATTTGTAATGCCATGGTCTTATTTTAGATTAAACATGGCGTTTGTATTTTTTAGCAAATTGCTGAACATATAATAAATATTAAAGTGTAGATAATTGTTCAGTTGAAAATGACTTTGACTTATCTACGCAATATTTTTTAAATGTTATGCGTATGACTTGCTGCTTTTTGTTGTTTTTAAAACAATTTTATGCGACCAAAGGCTGCACTACTTGTTGAGGGAAATAGGCAAACGAGTCTCAAATCTGTGTCATGGTTTATCAAGATTTTATTTACTTTCACGAAACATTTAAGTGACTTAAGTTGGCAATAAAAAAAAGTTTTGAACGGATTTGTTGTTGTCATTATCGTTAATAAAGCTTGTATCTAGACGAGTGTGTGATGTGTCACAGGTCGAGTAGCATCTGCCTGTAAACTTCGGAGGCTGCACTTTCAGGACCGCATTTCTGGGGACACAGGACCTTGCGGATGTGGTCAGAGTTAAGTGGTGCATGGGGCAAGAGAGGGGAGGGAATTTAGCTTCCTGACTGCCTGGTGGATGAAGCTCTCCTTCAGTCTGCTCTCCTTTAGTCTGCTGGTCCTGGCACTTCCCTGATGGCAGCAGCCTGAAGAAGCTGTGTGTTGTGTGAGTGGGATCGCCTGCAATGCAGAGGGCTTTTCGGGTGAGACGGGTTCCATAAATGTCCTGGAGGGAGGGGAGAGAGACACCAATGATCTTCTCAGATCGATAAGAGTGTGCGTATAACATGTAAATATTATTTTTTTCGTTTAACATTAAAAACAATTGTGAAAATTTAAAATAATTGGAAAGTTAATGTAGCTGTAGTGAGTTATCATGGGTTGCTAAATAGTCTTGAATGCACTATATAGCTTCATTATAAGCTTCTAATGCTGTAAAACGAGTTGTAAGTGTAATCGTTTAATGAAACCAGCACGACTGGAAGGTTCAATCTTCAACTGGCTGGCAGGAGCTGCCACTGGCAGGTCTCTTGACCTGCCACTCCGGCCAGTGGCAGCAGACAGAATAACCTTGTTTGAGTTGCCGGTTTATCACTAATTGAAGTCAATAGAAATGTTTTGCATTAAGAGCAGTGATAAAAAATTAATACATTTGTGTGAGTAAGCGTAACCGTGTGTCAGAATCAACATGCAACACACGTCCTATTTGTATATTCTGGCCAATGAGAATAAAGTGTGTCGTCATCATCAAGGCTTTTGCTGCCGATTTTGAGCAAATGCAATGCCTGACGTAGGTGGCTAGCCGTACTTTGATTGCACGTGTGATCGTAAGGCGCCGACTTTCACGCGTTCCCACAGCTTCCAAAATAGAAATTGTAGTATTTTTTTCTGCATTCCCTATTTGTTCGTACGGATGTCTTCTTGTGTATGAGCAACATTTTGTGTTGAGTTTTTGCGATTTAAAGTGCTGAAAATACGGTGAGAACAACTGGAAGGTGGCAGATTGTCCTGTCAGCTGAACAGAGCCAGAAAAAGCGCCGACATTCACGCGTTCCCACAGCTCTCCTAACTACAAATTAAATATATTTTCCTGGCTCTGCTTAGCTGACCGGACAACTGCCACCAACCAGTTGTTCTCACCATATTTATTTTGGGTGCTTTAAAATGCGAAAACTCCACACAACATTGCTCATGCACAAGAAGACATTCGTACAAACAAATGCAGAATAAAAAATATAAAAATTTCAATAGTACTGTATGTACAAAAGATTAATAAATAAATTGGTCAAGTACTAGGCTTCTCTCGCTTTCTCTCTACGCTTGTATCTCTCTTAGAGGAGTCAATGAAAACATCATCAATGAAGTTGGTGAATTTACATTCCCTCGGCTTTTAAGGAGGCCCGTATAACCCCGCTACTGAAGAAACCCACCCCTGATCCTGCACTGCTAGGAAACTACATCTCTCCTCCCCTTCATTGCAAAAACCCTTGAGCGTGTGGTAGCTGACCAGCTCTCCTCATTTCTCACACAGAACAACCTCTTGGACAGCAACCAGTCTGGTTTCAAAAGCGGTCATTCCACCGAGACTGCACTGCTCTCCATCATCGAAGCCCTGAGACTGGCAAGGGTGGCCTCTAAATCATCTGTGCTCATCCTCCTGGATCTATCAGCTGCTTTTGACACTGTCAACCACCAGATCCTCCTGTCGACCCTCAAGACTATGGGTGTCTCTGGAGCGGCGCTACAGTGGTTCGAGTCTTAGCTCTCGGATAGGTCATTCAGAGTATCCTGGAGTGGTGAGGTCTCTGAGTCCCAGCATCTCAGTACAGGGTGTACCCCAGGGCTCAGTTCTTGGACTGCTGCTCTTCTCCATATGCACAATGTCCCTAGGCTCTGTCATTCAGGAACATGGCTTTTCCTATCACTGCTATGCGGATGACACACAGCTCCACCTGTCATTTCAGCCTAATGAACCGACAGTTTCTGTGCACATCTCGGCATGCCTGAATGACATCTCACTCTGGATGAAGGACCATCACCTGCAGCTGAACCTTGCAAAAACTGAACTGCTTGTGATCCCGGCTGACCAGAAAACTCAGCACGACCTTTCCATCCAACTACATTCATCAACCATTACTCCTTCCAGAACGGCCAAAAACCTGGGAGTGGTAATTGATGATCAGCTGAACTTCGCTGATCATGTTGCCAGCACCACCCAGTCCTGTAGATTCATCCTCTACAATATTAGGAGAATTAGAACTTTCCTGAATGAGCATGCTACGCAAGTTCTTGTCCAGGCTCTTGTCCTGTCCAGACTGGACTATTGCAATGCTCTACTGGCTGGTCTTCCAGCTTGTACAACCAGACCTCTTCAGATGATCCAGAATGCAGCAGCAAGAGTGGTCTTCAACGAGCCCAAGAAAGCGCACATCACTCCTCTCTTCGTTAGATTGCACTTGCTCCCTATAGTCGCTCGCATCCATTTTAAATCTCTGCTCTTGGCCTACAAAACCACCACTGGTTCGGCACCCCCATATTTTCACTCGCTAATTCAGACTTGTGTACCCACCCGATCCCTGCGCTCTGCAATCGAACAATGTCTTGTGGTGCCATCCCACAAAGGGAAAAAATCACTCTCAAGCACTTTCTCCGGATGTGTTCCACAACTCTGGAACGATCTCCCTCTTGCCACAAGATCAGCGGATTCTGTAGTGGTCTTTAAGAATCGGCTAAAAACACATCTCTTCCGTCAACATCTGACCCAACATCTGACCCATTAGTACAGTCTTCTACTTCTTTTCTACTTTCCTATCCACCCCAAAAAAATAAAAAAATCTTAGCTTCGTATACGGTGATAGGCTGACTGAGAGCAGTTGTACTGCATCTATGCATTGTTGTACTTTTGTTGCACAAATTGCTTCTACTGTTTTTCCCCTACTTTGTACGTCGCTTTGGATAAAAGCGTCTGCTAAATGTAAATGTAAATGTGGTCATTAATGAAGTGGTGCATGAATGTTGTTCATGTAAACATTTTTTTTGTGTGTTCCAGTGTTCAATTTGTTATGTTATAAAACATACACAATCTTAAATCTACCCTGTGTCATCTTTGTGTCTTCACTTGAAATGTGGTTAATCTAGTGACTGAAAAGGCTATACCATGATTTATTGTTTATTTTACTTGATGTGTTATTATATTATGCTAGTTAGTCACAATAATACAACATTAAGCTGTTAGCAATAAGGTTTAGCCTAATTGCACGAAATAAAGTAGGATTCGGGTGCAATAAACCTTTAAAAAAACTCTAAGTGGTTAGAATTGACTGGAAATACTGTCTTATGCACTTTTTTCGGTCCTCTTGGTGACTGCGGTTCTCCAAACACCGATTCGATAGGTGGCGCTGTAACAAAAAAAGTAGGGCCCTACAAGTGCGGTCCTGGAATTGCGGCCTCTGGAATTGCAGTCGGTGTCAGCAAAGCAGCGTGCGACGTGAACTCTTTCGGCCACAGTATGTGTTGTAAACATGGCGTCCGACGACGAGAGCGACGAGGATTTTGTGACATACGGGACTCCATTAGAACCTCTAGAAGAAGGTATTATATTCGTATAACAAACCTGTCATTAAAAGAGTTGTTATTTGGCTGAATATTTAGAATTTGACGCAAATAGCTTCAAATATTGTAGTCAAAACCGCAGCTGTACAGTGCTCTACATTGATGGTGTATCCTTATATCAGATGAACCCGTCAGAAAGCCCATACCTGTGCACGAGCAGACGGTTAAAGACGAGAAGGGCCGGTACAAGAGATTTCACGGAGCCTTCACTGGTGGCTTTTCCGCCGGTTATTTTAACACAGCGGGCTCTAAAGAAGGTCAGTGACAGCCATTCTTAGTCATGATCTTTCTGATCAGTGTTTCAGTAGTTTAACTGACCTGTTCCATCTTCTAGGTTGGACCCCATCAACGTTTGTATCATCTCGAAAGCAAAAGGCAGAGCAACAAAATGCTAGACCAGAAGACTTTATGGATGAGGAGGTTAGTGTGTGATCTCACGTCATCCCAGCTCTTACATGATAACATGAATTCATGAGTCTCCTGAGTATGTAAGGCCTTTTCTAATAAAACATATGTTTTCGTAAAGGATTTTGGTGAGCATGGTATTGCCCCACGAGAGATTGTCACTACAGAAGATTTTGCGTCAGAGAGAAGGGATCAGTTAAAGGACAAAGCACGAGCTGTCAGCTTTCTTTCTGCTCCGATACCAGGAGACACTGGACTGCTGGATGAGCTCATTTCCCCCGCAAAGTACTCAAGGATTAACTAACATGGCCATACTAAAATGTGTATACATAATTGCACACTAGCGTACTTGTTTTTCATTTCTAGGTCATCTATTGGTGTGCAGCTACTGAGAAAAATGGGCTGGAAAGATGGCCAGGGAGTCGGGCCCAGGATAAAGAGAAAGCAATCCAAACAAAACACAGGTCAGTATTGAAGATTTTGTACATGACATTAAAACCATGTTGAGAATTCGCTTTCAGGTCTGAAAGGGCCAGCTTATGGTGTTGTCCTAACTGTTAGCATTTCTTCTTTTCTTATCTTTCAGATGGAGCAGGCAAGGTTTATGGCTGTGTGTTTCCGCCCAATGGATCAGAGGAGTCAGAGGTGGATATTACTTAATGTGTAGGGTTTTCAAAACAATGATTTGCAGAATATTCTGTCATTCTTCTGTAAAGATTTATTTACTGCTAAATTCACCATACACAGACTGACAAACTCATTTACCTGATACGTCTTTTTTTTAATCCAGGATGATGATGAATTTGCTCCAGAGAATGTGACCTTCGCCCCTAAAGATGTAATTCCAGTGGATTTCACTCCTAAAGATGACACTCATGGGCTGGGTTACAGAGGGCTCAACCCCCTGCAGGCTCTGAGCGGTGGATCAGGATCAGGGCACATAAACCTCTTCACACTTCACTCTGACAAAACAACCAACTTGATTGGAGACAAAAGGTCAGGACAGCAACGCAGAGGAGGGATTGCAGGACAGGTAAGGACAAGGTGGTTAAAATGATTAGTAATGGCTCAGAGGCTTTAATGTGCAATTTTACTATAGTAACGTAATGTTAAACTAAACATGACTGCTGACAGAAGTGTATAAATGCATATGTGTAGGCATTTGGAGTCGGAGCAATGGAGGATGAAGATGATGATATTTACCATAAAGACACTATGTCCAACTATGATGCTATGCTTGGTGGAGAAGAGCCAGGGGATGGGCTCTACGGATGGACCGCCCCTCAGGAGTATTCCAAGAAGAAGATCGGTTAGTTTCAGGAAGTGTTCAGCTGTTCTCTCCTTATAATAATCATGGTGTATTTAGGTTATATATGGAGAAAAGCATGTCAGCATGTTTAACATAAGAAACATGTCTTCCTGTATTTTTTTCCAGAATCCAAGAGAGATGCTGCATATTTAGGCAGAATTTTGCAGGGGTTCACACTTGCCTCCAAAGCCAACGAGAAAAAAATAGTAATATACATTTTTAATATAACACTAGGGTTAAGTTCTAAATGACTTGGATATTATGTAAGGTGTGTAGTTAAAAGAGAACTTGTGTTCTTTAGGTGTATACTCCCCCTGATTTGCCACGTGATTATCGGCCTGTACATTATTTCCGGCCTGTGGTTGATTCGTCTTCTATGAGCCCCATTGTTGCCCAGGCGCTGCAGGCTTCACGTGGACACCTATCACAGGATCCACCCCAGCAGGGCCGTCACACCTTAGATTCCTCCCAGAGACGTGAAATGCTTGGAGAGACACCTCTACTGGGTAAGGAGTCTGTTTGAGTATGTGTTGAGGTTGTCAGAGAGCCCTACATTTTTTTTGTGTTTTAATATTCCTTTTCATTCACAAATTCATCACATTGTGTAATTAAAATGGGTTGCCGATTCTGTTTCGTCATGTATTTCTCATTTTCATTTCATACTTTAATATAAATACAAAGTAAGTGCATTTACAAGGACAATTTACATCCCAAGCATGATCGTAACTGTACCTATGCCCACTCATCTTCTTACCTCCATCTGTTTTCATGTGCACTTATGTGTTCTACAGGCCCAAGCTCTGTGTTTGAGCTGCTTGGCAGTAAGGACAGAGAGAAGCTAAATGATATCCGCAAAGCATCCCAGGAGCAGAATAGGTCTGAAAGAGACCTTTCATCAGCTGTAGATCGAGCTGCGGTGGTGGCTTCTGCTAAAGCTGCTGCTCTGCAGGCCATGTCCAGTCGTTTCCAGTCAACCGCCCCACAGCCTGACCCCCACACTCAGTCCCCTACCTCTCAAAGCCTACCTCAGCCATCTTCTGAGACCCAGATGGCTTTAAAAGCCTGGTCCGGTCCCACTGCAGATGCTGGTCAAACCTTTAAACCGTTTGAGAAGAATCCTCAGAAACAGGCTCGCTACGATTTGTACATCAGCCGGCTCAAACGGGGAGACAGAGGTAAATAAAAGCATTTCTTTGGTCCTGGTCTTCCTCTGTCTTTGTAGATCACTAACTAATGTGTGGTGGTCATGTGCAGATGCCCTGGAGTCGAGTCCGGACTCTTCCATGACGGAGTGGGAGAGAGGGAGAGAAAAAGAGGAATTTGTGCGTGCTGCGTTACTCTATAAGCCAAGCAACTCCTCTCTCTCATCACGTTTTACACGAGCCAAACATGAGGATGACACGGACAGTGTGGAGGTCACGCGGGATCAAGAGGTGAGAAACTTAAATTTATGCAGTTAACTTTTGGCAATGGTCTCATTATTCTTTCATTGAAAAGAAAGGTAGTTTAATGCAACTGAAAATATGTGCATGAATCCTGGATTTTCCACTTATACGTTTAGTGTCTTATTGTAGTTTTATATTTTCCCTCTCTTTCTCAGAATGATGTAGATGATAAGCAGGCTGCTGTGAAGATGAAGATGTTTGGAAAACTGACTCGCGAAACATTAGAGTGGCACCCTGACAAACTATTGTGCAAGAGGTTCAACATCCCAGATCCTTATCCAGGGTGAGACCCAGACTTTCAGTTCTGGTGGTGAAAATTATAATTGTGTACCTAAAAGCATCATCTTCATTTATACACAAGGTGCTGTTGTTGATTTGACTCATTTTTTGACTTTTTTATTGTCAGGTCCAATACAGTGGGAATGCCTAAAGTCAAGAGAGATAAATACTCAGTCTTCAACTTCCTGACCATACCAGAAAGCAGCCAGGTTATCAGTGCACCCAAACCTCCCAGTACCAGCACAAGCCTTCCCCCAAAGGCTTCAGAAGTTTCCCATAAGAAATCTAGGTGGGACGTACCAGAGCAGGGATCTAAACCTATAGACCCGCTCAGTGCGTTTATCAGTGAAGCTCGTAGTGAGGTATCAACGGCCCAGCAGGTCACGGCTGGAGTAAAGAGCCAGACAGATTCTCCACAAGCTTCTGCCACTCCTGAGGTATGTTTATTAGGGAAAACTAATCTGTTAAAGGTCACACATAAAATAAACTAATTTACATTTAAAGATGGGATAACATGCTATTTCATGCATTCTGACTTCTTTACACTGTGAAACGTGTTGGCTTCTCATGCTTAACATGGTCAACTTGTTAAAAAACTAGTTGAACATATGACGTAGTATTTCTGTGCTCGATACACTCCCCCAGCACTCCAACTTGTTTTGGAAAGTTTTTTATAAGTCTGGATCCCTGTTTCGTGACAGGGATCCTATTCTTTTTATTGGCCATTCTCCTGGAACCACGCCCATGCGCTAGCATGAGAGAAAGAGCACGCCCATCAATGCCGCTTCACTCGGCTGATGGAAGTTTAGCTGTGTTTGTTTGCTCACTGCATTTCGGTGATGAATGTTATATAAACAGTGGATATAACGCTGGATTTGGAGATCATCTGAAACTGATAGATGAGCGGTCCCAGCGCTAAGAGATGCCGGACATGAACTGCACGCGGTAAGTCAAACTAAGTCATGTCTGTGTTTTGTTGGCAATCGGCGCGTACGTGCATAATGTAAACAATACTAAGGGATAATGCGATGATGTATTGTGTGCTCGTGCTGTAGTTCAGTCCCCCCTGCCTGCCTCCAGCAGCTCGTCTTTTTCCAGAAATAATCGTAGGGCTGTATCTCTCTTTTATAAATTTGATCAAACTAAATACTCTTCGAAGATACGACGTATGCAATGCTACTGTATAGGTACTCGAGATTAATATGAGATTTGCAGAAACTGTGTGTGTTACCCCATCTTTAAATAAAACATTTGAACAGCAAATATGCAGCCCATAAGCACTGTTACTTATTTTACATGCAGAGGTTAGCGAAACATAACTGAGAGCATTTACAAATAAATCTTAAAGGAATATTTCACCCAAAAAGGCAAGATTATCACTGAAAACCAACTTTCAGCAGTTTCAGTTTGTCCTATAACTAAAGCCATATAACTTCAGAACAATTAAAATATGTAATACAATAAGTATTATACATTCCGTTGGTTTAACTCCAAGGATACAAAATGGTTATGAAGGATTAAATTTGGACTGTTTTTGATACAAGGAAACTTGACTATGCAGATTATGAAGACATTTAGGAGCTCTAAGTGTGAAGGAATGTACCCAGTAAAGCAAAACTTAAATGTAACTTTTTTTGTCCAGGTTGAAGTGGAACCATCTGAAGCCCAGAAGACTGAAGCAGAGGAGGAGGAGGAAGTTGAAGAAGAGGCAAGGCCTCCAATGGATCTCTTTAAAGCCATCTTTGCCAGTTCATCAGATGAAAAGAGCTCATCTTCATCTGAAGATGACAGTGAAGAAGAGGAAGAGATGACCCCGCCAACATCTGAACCATCCAAAAGCAGTGTGGGCTCAGTGGACCCACCCATCTCAGTTCAGTTCACTCCTGTCCCTGATATCAGCAAAGTCACAGGTAAGATCTGAAGATGTGTTTCCCAAGAGCATTCAATTCGGCATAAAGTAACAAACTTCTGAAGGATTTAAATGTCAGGATGGCATTGTCATCAACATTTTTGTACTCCTCAGATGTAAAGCATCCTCAAGTACAGAGTGTGTCGTCTTCTGAAATGGCAGTACAAAACACTCAGTCCTCTGAAAATGTTCCTGCTAAAACTGGCAGCCTCAATGAAGAGGAGTTTGGACCCAGACTGCCACCTCCTGGTCAGTCGCTGACTGTTATATCTGTTGTCTACACTGCAAGCAGCACAATGTCAATTAGGTTATGAGTGGTCTAGTTTTGTTGAAATTATACTACATTTTCATGAAACATGAGTTATATGCAGTGGTGGAAGGAGCTTGGTCTTATTCAAAAGGTTCCGGACCTTGTTTTGGCATATTACGTCAGATATTTGGTAAAAATCATAGAAGACTAAAAAAATCATGTTGGATTTATGGGAATTCAACTAAATCTCAGTCAATATCTCAGTCTCTGCAATAATATTATTTATCACATTTTATCGTGATTATAACTTGTTTGTAATGTATTAACATGCTTCCTTATTTTGCTTCCTTATCAGGGTTTATGCCATCTGCATACTCACCACAGTCAAAAAAGCAGAAGAAGAAAGATAAAGAAAAGCACAAAGCCAAGAAAGACCATAAACACAAAAAAGAGAAAAAGGTACAGTTCTCGCAAAAAAACAGATTTAACTGGTCTGAGCATTACACTGCTTTGCAGATTAATCTCACTCTCTCTCTCTCTCTCTCTCTCTCTCTCTCTCTCTCTCTCTCTCTCTCTCTCTCTCTCTCTCTAACTTCTTTTCTCAGAAGAAGAAAAACAAAAAGCATAAACATAAAGGAAAACAGAAGAAGAGGGTGGAAGAGTCTAACAGCAGCTCAGATGACTCTAACTCCAACAGTGAAGCTGAATCTAGAGTTGTTTCTACTAGTGATCTTCTCCAGAGGTCAGATCTTATATAGTGGTTTATAATGCATAAAAATCCTTGATATAGGCTATGTATTTGTTATATAACAGTTTAAAAGATGGTGATTTCTCTCTTTTTTTCTCTGACTTAGGTTGAAAAACCTCAGGGATAAGAGATAGTAGTGCATATCTACAGAACAGGCTGTCCTTTATTGGAATTGTGTCTTATACTACTTATATTATTTTACTTATACTGCAAATAATACCATAAATACTACTGTGCGCGTGTGTGGGTTGCATGTGTTATACTTGTGTCATTTCTTTACATAATTTCATATACTGGCAAAATTTGTTTCTATGTCCTGTGATTTTGTTAAAAAAATAAAAATCCAAAATTGAGTGCTTGTTTATTATAGGAGTCTGATTAACAATTTGTCATACAACTAAATAATTAAATACAATCATTATCTGTTTTTATTTAAAATAAGTTTGTTATAGTAACGTTATATTTGATTGTTTTTATTTGATGATTTTCATCCTATTGCAAAATGTGTTTGAATTGTAAAAGTGGCCCTAATAGTTGTGACTATACAGTATATTGTATAAACCTGTTTTAGTTCTAAACTAGCAAGCCCATGTTACCCTTTTAGTCTTGGTTTTGTCTCATTTCAATTTTTATTGTTTATTGCAAGAAAACTATGACATCACACAAATCATTGTTTTATTGTTGTTTTTATTTATATATTTTCCCCAAAGGTCTATCAAACAAAAACATTTCGGAAAAAGATCCTAGGCTGACGATCAATATCTTTTTCAAGATCTTTTCTTAGAAAAAAAAGTTTGATTTTCATATTCATTTTTATTTTTTGTTTTATCATGCACTATTATAGGTTTAGACATTTAACGTTAGACAAAAAGTGCAAATGCGGACTCGACTCAATTTTTTATATTTGTTTAAATTTAATTAAACGTGTATTTGTAAATATGTGTACGTTAACGTTAGAGTAAACTTAATAAACTCTATTTACGTTACAATGTTTATTTACGCTCACTTTACTGTAAGTTAGCATTATGTATGATCGTTTTATTGTATTGCGTATGTATTGTCTTTTGTAGTGCGTGCACTGTGACCATACATCTCTTTTGTATTGTTACTAAATAATAAATGTTATGTATGTTTACGTTAAATTATAACCAATCACGCACAGGCGCCGTGGCTTAGTTGGTTAAAGCGCCTGTCTAGTAAACAGGAGATCCTGGGTTCGAATCCCAGCGGTGCCTTTTATATCTCTAGTTATGTTGTTATGTTTGTGTTTGATTTAATTATACACTTAAAATCACACATCACATGCGTATAATTAAACAATGACTATCTGAAATGGACAAGTCTAGTGAAAATCAAATTTATTCCAAACAACGATATAATTGTAGCCTATGCATTGTGGAAACTGGGGAAAAAAAACGAAAAGGTCGTAGAGAGATCTTTCGTAAATTCAAACCGAGTTGTGTTTTTTCAAGCGACTGCCATTGCAATATTGTGGTAAGCATGTTATTAAATCAGTGAACGTCATGATTTTCAACTATGTTTCCCTCCGTCCATGAGAGGGCATACTTTCACTGCTACGTTCACTGGTAGGTCTCCACTCTTAAATAGAATGGGAAACCGTGAAAACAAACCAGAGTCAATTTGATAAAAATGTAACAATGGATGTTTACAGGGTTAAAGTAGAATTTAAATGTAACACCAGTGCTCTCAGTATTCTCTCTCTTTTATATGACAACTTGAAGTTTATAATACACTAAAGTTAATTCATTTGGCGTTTAAATCAGATTAGCATTTTACTATGCGTATTTCGAGTATTTGACAGCGTTTAATAGCACGCGCGTGTGTGGTGCACTCTCCAGCAGGATCACTGAGGTTTATTCTCGCGTTCTTGAGTACATTACACCGATGCATAAAATAATGAATCGCGTAGGAATTATGAAATGAACAGCGTGGAAGACAATGGGATGGCAAATTATTCAAGATACAGAGAAAACCAAAACTAATAAATGTCAGAGATCCGTTATGTGCGCCAAGAAAACCACGTAATTCCTTGGTGAAAAATTGCGTCCCGTGTTGCCATCACTTTGTCCCCACAGAACCTCCAATCCCGTTTCTCTCCTGAAGGTCTCTGCGTTACCCTCCAGTCCAGACAGTGCAATGTGCCTTTCGAAAAAAAGGAGAGATGCTGCTTTTCGATGTTCCTGCAAGAACACAGCGATAACCGTAAAACCGATGAGATGCGTTGCGAAATCAATCTGGATTTAAATACTGACCTGAGCTGTGAACGAGATGATGATGGAGAGAATCGGGGCGATGAGGCTTTACCTTGTGAAATGGATTTGTCTGCGCTGGGCTTGGGTTTGTTTGGGTAAGTAGACTTTGTGATTGCGATACTTAACACATCTACAATAATGCCATTTGTTGTATAGAACAAAAGATCGTGGATTTACGCCACATTAGAACTCAATCGCGAATCACTTTGTGTCATCTTGTATTTTGGAGCCCACGTTTGAAATGAATGCTATTTCATCCCAAGGAAAAACCTTAGACAGGTGATTATATGTTTAATTGTGGGAATGGCGCCGATGACAAAAGAAAGGTTAAGCGGAGCGCGCAGGTTTTGCAGCATAGGTTGCAACAATTGAGGACGACAGAGCCGCGTTTGGATTGTTGCCATGGCAGTTATAAACACGGCTGTATCAGACAGGTCGGATCTGTCTAAAGAACGACTGACAGAGCTCGTTTTCTAACCAATTCGCCTTGTTATTCAGCCTTTCTCTTAAAAGGGCAAATTGTAGGTTACTCACAAGAAATGCTGTTCACGTTTAGCCTATGTCGTAATATAAATGTCACATTACATCATAACACCACTCGTCTTAATTAAATACAATAGTGTGATCTGAGTGTGTAACTAGTACTTTTCTGACGTCATCAACATTCATTAAATTCTGCTTCATTCTGATCATGATTTTCTTGCGTGAGAAAGCCTTGCACAACCTTCTCATGGGCACAGTCAGAGAAACTTCATAGAGAGAGAGATACCTTGACAAGTACTGCACAATTCTGTACATCCACTATCAGAAGGGATCAAAACCAAGGGTCAGTGATTTCACAGTCCCTTAGAGAGGACTATTGCAAGGTCTGACCTGCCTCTCTCAAGCACTGAGCATTAATCTCATCTCACCTACATTCTTTTCCTAGAGCAGCACTGTTTACTTGTTTGAGCAGGACAGACGATATTCAACATATGATGATGAGAGCCCTGCGTTTACACAAACAGATCATCTAGTATTTGTTTAACAACACAGAGACAGAAGAACAAAACAATAAAATAATTGGATCTGTAATGTTGTATGTGGTTTTCAGAAAAGGGGTGGTGACAAAAGAGGGTTTGGTTGGGGGTGGGGATGTGTTGATACTATCAGTGACACATACAAGCTCTCCTTCTCACACTCAGACAGACAAAGAACCCTCTTCCATATTTGTGTAAATGTTTTGTGTCTTTGCCCTCCTTCTTTACAGACACACATGCACGAGCCCTTCTCCTTGACTCCTGATATTCCAGACATGATCTGCTTATAAAATGATTGTACATTGCAAATGTTTAGTCAGCCTTCCTTTTCAAATCATGACAGGTTTTCATGTGAAAAAGGAGGACACTGGATATGTTCACAAATAGTTTGCAATAGTTTATAATAGAATCTTGACACCGTTCTGAAATAAAACAATATCAGGTGACCTCATTTGTGTATAGAGGTCTTATTCTTTTGTGTATCTGAGAATCATTGGCCCACAGATACACACACATATTTACATAGCTGTTTGGTTTCCGTTTTACTGGGACTTTCCATAGACAATGATTTTTATACAAACTGTGTATTGTATCCCCTAACCCTCAGCTTACCCCTAACCCTCACATAAACTGCATTTTTTTTAATTGTCACATAGTTTGATGTATAAGCTGCTTTCCTCATAAGGACCAAAATTGTCCCCATAAAGTAAAAAATGACTGGTATTCCCGGTATGTGGACATTTAGTTCACACACTGTGGAGTTTAGCAGGACCCACATACAAACGTTCTGTTGCACTACATTTTGTATTTCTATAAAAAATAGCAAAAAGCTGAAGTTAATTCAGTACTGTACATGTCCTCAGATATAAAATGTGCTTATAACTGAGTTTTCTGTTCTTGTTCACTCATAGACTCTCTGTCTGTGAACAGAGCATTACCTTTCTGCTCTTCGGCAGTACCTAAGGCATTTAACCACTCTCAGATACAATGTGGTTGTAAATTTGTTAGCTGTCCTTGTGAATGTGACAGATGTTCATAATGCGGGGTAATGAGTGTAAGAAATGCACTAAGTTAGCACATACTTTATATTAAATTCTGAGTTGGGTGAGAACACAAAAAGCTTTCTTGAACCTACTTCTTCCTGATTCTCTTTAGTTTTTCTCTTTAAGTCATTTCCTTTATTTAACATGCACACAGTCAGCAAGGGTGCTTCATCCTGGGAGAAAACAAATATCTGTTACCATAGTAACACATACATTCATAGAGGACATGAAGAGAAACATCCTGTAGAATTTTCACCAGACAATTGAATAAAATAAGTTAAGGGAAATGCATGCAATTTAGCGACTAGATGACAAGAAAAATATGGAACCTCTTTGAACGTGTGCATGCCTTCCTTTTGTGTTTTTCTTTTTAAAAAAATGGCCAAATCTTTTGGGTATTTTTCATAATGTTCCCATAGGATTAAATGGGTAGTGTGTCAGTATTTATTTTCACCTTGTTAAACCACACCATCCTTTATTATATGACATGTTGTGCCAGTTGTATACAGTATACAGCAACAGAAAAAAATAAGAGACCATTTCAAAATCAGTTTTTCTGATTTAAAAGTTTACTATTTATATTTATGTGTTTTGGTAAAATGATAATTTTTGTTTAATTCTGTGAACTACTAACAATATTTCACCCAAATTTCAATTAAAAATATTGTTTTTATTTGCATTTATTTGCAGAAAATGAAAACTGGAGAAACAGGTGAAAATAACAGAAAAGATGCACAGTATTTTTTCAGACCTTAAATACTGCAAAGAAAACAAGTTGATGTTCACCTTTTTCCATGGCTGTATGTGAAGGGAAAAGATAAAAACACTGAATAGTTTGCACACTCATTTACACTTTCTATTTTTTCCTGGTCTATTTTTGTTGCTGCCCAGACTGTTTCCTCCAGTCTTATTCTTATATCCAAATGTGTATCCATTAGAACACACCCTCACACCCCCCCCCCCCTTAATTGAGTATTATGTGTCATTAAAATACCACAGGATCTCTCTGAACCTGAGAGTGGATCAAATTCTCCCCATCATATATCTGTGATCACTTATACATAAGCCTTGTGTGCATGTGCTTGAGTTTGTGTATGTTGATTGAGGCAGAGACGTATTGACAGAAAGGGTGAGATGTTGATGTCATCTCAATCACAGTATGACAGCAGTAGTGATTCTCTTTGCCATGGGCACAAATAATGCAGATATTGTGCGCGTGCGTGTGTGTTTCTCAGCTGCTTGTGGTGGTAAGGTGGAGTTGCACACAGAGAGGAGAGGAGTGATCTACAGCCCATCATGGCCCCTCAATTACCCGCCCGGTGTGAATTGCAGCTGGAACATACAGGGGAACCGCGGCGATGTAATCACAATCAGGTATATACAGTATATGGATGAAAGTCATTTGTTTTTCATTATAATGATAAATTACAAACTGTTCAACAATGACATTCTTGTTCTTGGGGATATGGGAGATGATGTCACATGTATTTGTATGTCTTTCCTGTACAAAGCAAAATAAAAAATGAAAACACTGCTGTTTATAAACAACAATTTATCACACAGATTTCCCCAATAATTTGTACACTCTGAAATGATTTGTGTGAATAATTTCATGCATTTCACTTTACTCAGCTTTTCGCATTTACAGCTTGTTTAGGTCTCCATACTCTATGAAATAGCTTAGAATGCTCTATGGTGACTAGAGCAATAAAGCTGACTGCAGGGATTCTGTAATGCACTGTTCAGCCACGGTGTGTGTGTGTGTGTACATGTGTGTGTGTGTGCGTGTGTGTGTGTGTGCGTGTGCGCGTGTGCGTGTGCGTGTGTGTGTGTGTGTGTGTGTGTGTGTGTGTGTGCATGTTTGTATGTGAGTATGACTGGGCTTCATCATTTGCTTTAATGATATTATCTAAAAGCATGACATCATTTGCCAAGGAACTCTCTGGATTCATTCACAGGATTCATATACAGGTTTAGAACGACATGAGGGTGAATAAATGATGAAAGAAAATTCATATTTTGGTGAACTGTCCCTTTAAATGGAAGATTTCTGACATGCCTTGTCAAACACATTTTCTCAGACAGCTTTTGGACACGTTTACATATGGATATCTGACCCACTCAGCCAGAACTAGGATGAGTAAAGGTCTGAAATATTGAATATGGGTGCATGTTTGGTCGACAGCCAGAAGGGAAATTCTGAATGGCAACTAAACTAATTTTACAGACTACAGCTGAGATAACAGAATAGACCAGGTTGGATCTTAATTGTGAGATTCAATCTCAGTGATGCAGTTGTCTATATTTTTAAGTATATTATTTTTGTTTATTGATAAATCATACTATGACTATGCCAAAATGTTAGATCCTACAGATCCATGAGGCAGAGATGGAGAGGAAGAACAGCAGGCAGGAAATGAAGTGATGATAGAATAAATGAATGAGCAGAATTTAATGAATAATCCCAGTTCCATTTTAAATGCTCGATCTCACTTTGTCTGACTAGAAACAGATAGATCTTATTATTACCAAAAAAAGACATAACATTGTCCCATGAACCATAAAGTGATAGTTCACCCAAAGATTAAAATTCTGTCATCATTTAATCACCCTGTTGCAAACCTGTATAATTTGATTTGTTCTGCTAAACACAAAGGAAGATATTTGGAAGAATGTCAGTAACTGAGCAGATCTTGTCCGCAATTTACTGCCATAGTAGGGAAAATAAATACTTTGGGAGTCAATGGGGGACGAGATCTGCTCAGTTACTGACATTCTTCCAAATATATATTCAAATTTTTGGTTGAACTGTCCCTTTAAGACTGAGCCATTCATTTATCTGTACATGTGAAAACAATACAGACCAAATGCAGAGTGGGAAATAAGTCAAATATAAGAATATCAGATACATGCAGATAAGAAGATAAAATACAACACGGATGTGTTCTCTTGAGTCAGAATTTCACTTACCTCTCTGATAATATGCACAGATTTCAGATCCTCAGGTCCTTCAGTTTGTTTAATTGAATATAAGCAGTGAAACTGCATTACTGTTCTGTTGTATTATCTGAGTTTTTTGTATTTGTTGTGCTTTGTGTTGGCACTACATTAACCGTGGGCGGAGCTAGCAGGGGGGCCTTTGCTTGTTTTAAGTTTTTAAATTTGACATTTTTCTTATTTTTCTAGTTATCTTACTCACCAAACATTTTATACATGGTTGTCTGTTTTTACTCGGACATGCCCCCTCTGTCAGTGGCAAAACATTGGAAAAGACTGCTTTTAATAGTTAACAGCCAAACCGGATTTAACCAAGCTATATCTGCTGAAATTAAAAGCAGCTGGACTCAACTGCGATCCTTACGACTTCCCTATGACTATGAAATGTTGTGCGGGATCACATTTTCTGAGCTCATTTCGATGCCAGAGAAACACACAAAGCCTGAAGTAAACATTTATTAATATAGAGTAACACAGTATGTGATTCAATAAATTGACTGTTTAATTTACATTGCTGTTAAATATTTACATTGCTGTTCTAAATGTTTTACAATTATTTATGTGCTAACATTTACGTTTAATACGAAATACATCTGCGTATAATGTGTTAATGCTCTTTCACCACTGCGTATTTATGTTCGAGCACACAAGGCAAAACATTTGTTTAAAAACGTTTGTTTAAAAAATGTCAAAATTGGGGTAACATAAAACTTAATTCAAGGTTTTGTTCTTACCCCATTCGCATTTTGCTTTTTATAAGTTTTTAAATTTGACATTTTTCTTGGGTTATCTTACTCATCAAAAATATGCATCTTGATTAAAGATTTTTGTACTGGAAAACTGGAAATTTTTGCTGTGTACTGAGCTGTGACGCAAACGTGAATCAACTAGCTCCATCAGTGCGAAATGTAACACGGTTTAGACTCAGAGCCACAGACCACCTAGCACAAATGTCTAACTACGCCTATGACATTAACACTGTAAACTGATTCAGCGCAGATGTGAGTGAAAGTAATTATTCCCCACTCTGTTTTACACTCTGTGCTTGCAGAAGATTGCACACTTGATTTTATGTGAGTTAATGTTCTCCTAAATGATCCTTATGGCTCTCATGATGTGACTGTTGAATCTGTTGATGATATTGCTCTCTGAGTGGTACTTTTCATAAAAGCTCTTCACAAAGCTTTGAGAAGGTGTTCATAGAACAGAAGAGATTTCAGTCCATGTGTTAAACAGCGTGTGTTTACTGTGTCCAGTTTTCACAGCTTTGACGTGGAAGACACGGGGGACTGCAGAGGGGATTGGCTGCTGCTCGGCCCCACATGGAAAGCTGAGTATCGGTTGTGTGGCTCTGTTCTCCCTCCTCCTTTCATCTCCTCCAGAGGACGAGTCTGGGTCTTCTTCCACTCTCAGACCAACAGTTCCGGACTGGCACAGGGCTTCAGACTTTCGTACATAAGGGGTTTGTGAGATTTTCACTAAATCATGGCCATTATTAAATATAATTATCATAATAACTTTTTTTAATAAATAAATAATTCTACCAGTCAAATTAATATTTTTGGTTTATTTTGTGTTTTCTTCTTTTTGGCCAATGAATCTCTTAAAGGTCCAGTGTGTAATTTTTTGGAAAATCTTTTGACATAAATGCAATATAATATTCATAACTATGTGTTAAGTAAGGGATAATGTACAAGCAGCCGGTTGTTAACGGCAAAATAGGCCCCTTCAGTGTGATACAATACCCTCCGTGATGGGGCTTATTTCGCAATAACAGCCGGCTGCTTGTACATTATCCCGCTTATTACGCGGCTATTTGCCACATGAGAAAAAACTGGACATGGAATGTGAATTTGAAATATTTGATTAGCTCATTTTTAACGAATGCAGACCTTCCGCGAGGAAAAGCCGTTCACTTTCGGTTTTAAGGTAAAAAACGACGCTCAACTGGAATAACGAACCTGCAAATGTCGCGACTGGCCAATCAGAATCAAGCATTCCAACGAGCCATGTAATAAGAGATGTATAAAGACCTTACATAATGAAGTGTTATGTTTTTCTTACCTTGGAATGATCTATTTCTATCTACATACACCGTGGGTCCCTTTACATGGAATTCATCATGTTGTTTCTACAGTAGCCCTAAACGGACAAACTGCGTTTCGTGAATACGTTATCTCCTTCGGCAAAGTAGCAAAAATGTGACAACATCTTAGTTCTGTGTCAGCCTCTGTAGTGCTTCGAAAGGGAAGGGTGGAGTTAGCCGTTGGTTGCAATTCACAACCTTACCGCTAGATGAAGCTAAATTTCATACACTGGACCTTTAAGGCAAAACTTTACTGAATTATTTACAATATTATCATGTGTATAGAATTAACACAATATAATGTTTTTTATTATCACAGTTATTGTCAATATCGGTATATTGTGACACCCCATATTTACAGTATTCATGTTTAACTAGAAACCATTAAAGAAACAGTTCACCCCCCAAAAAAAACAGTATGTTACTTAAATATTTGAGCTAATGCCAAACACCATTAAAGAATGATAGCTAAAGCTTAAGTTATACTCGTGCGTAGGACCTACGGCGTAGCCTACGCAGAGCCGCGTACCCTGTGCGTACCCTACGCCGTAGCCTGACGCGCACCTCTCCAAAAATGTAACAACGCGTCAACTCAACGTGGACCGCAAGCGCTGTGATTGGTCTGTTTGAACCCCTCCCTCAGGTCAAAAAAACTCTGTGATAGCATCATGTTTACTCAAACGCATTTCCGAATGAATTATCTTAGTAAATTATTTGTGCTTCTGTATTTAACATCTCAAGCTGCAACAAAAGTGACCGTTTACTTGCCACTATCACTGCTAATGCTTCTCCAAACGAGCTCATTCTTCTTCGGCTCTTGTCTTGGTTACACAAGTAACACGCGCGTGGACACTGACGCCTAGTGGCCATTGCCTGTCGACGCGGACAACGACGCAGAAGTGTAAATGAAAACCGACACGTAACCTACGGCGTAGAGGCTACGCACGACTACAACTTAAGCTTTAGTGGGAGAACACTCATTGACCTGCACCATTCATTTAAATTTATGCATTTGGCAGACGCTTTTATCCAAAGCGACTTACATTGCATTGTCCTATACATTTGTTTCTGACTATATGCAATCCCCTGGGATCGAACCCATGACATTGGCATTGCTAGTGCCATGCTCTAACCACTGAGCCACAGGAAAGCTGTGATGCCATGCTATTGGGTCATTCATACCTGATGCCATGCTATTGGGTCTGACATGTCATGTGACTGATCAAACTCGGATGAAAAAAATGTACACAAATGTAACATAAATCCGTTTCAATTTTTGGTTCAATTACTATGAACAGATTTGATTGTGTAACTACATATGTTGATGACACCAGCAGCATCATATGGATTTATTGTATGCACAGATCCAGCAGGCAGCATTAATGTGTCAGCGCAGGCTCACCAGATCAATACTGTATGGCCATGAAGCCATGATGAAAGTTACAGTAACCTGAAGGCTAATGCTTTCAGCACTTGTTAGATAATGTGCTGGGAGAACTGATGTACATATGATGACTGCACTAATGTTGGCTTGTATAAGAGAGATCTCCAGTGTTGATAGTTAGATATAATATGTAGTTAATGAAGATGAAGGGGATAATGGGCTGTCAGCTCCACAGGGTGTGAGTGTGTGTTTATGTCAGTTGAGTATGTGGGGAAATGCTGTTTGTGCTGTTTTTCTTAGCACTGCAGTTAAATCAATACCACACTGAACGGCTATGTTTATTAAGCTGTCACCAAGCAAACACCATCTGCAGAGTGAAGAGATTTCATTGGCTTGTTTCAGCAAAGTGCAAGTGTGTGTGAATGTGCGTCTGTGTTTATCTGCCACTCAACTTTCTCTCTTTTCTTTGCGTCTGCTTTGTTGTTTTTCTTGTTAGGTCGGTTAGGTCAAAGTAGCTGCGAGAATGATGAGTATTTATGTGGAAATGGAAAGTGCGTGCCACGTTCCTGGCGCTGTAATGGTTTGGATGAATGTGGTGACAATACAGATGAAAGAAGCTGTGCCCCCCAGCCCACCCCGGCCCGGGCGAGTCTGTGTCCACCGGGCACCCTGGAGTGTTCCGACATCCAGTCTACACGCTGTTTGCCAATGTCCTTGCGCTGTAATGGAGCTCGAGACTGTCCAGACGGATCCGATGAGGCCCGCTGCCCTGACACTTCCTGCGGAAAACGCTTAGTCAACTTTTACGGGATGTTTGCATCGCCTGATTTTTTCCGGTCAAACAGGAGCGGGGGAACAGATCTGCACTGCACGTGGTTCCTGGACACACAAGTATGACGTGAAACATGCCACAAACATTTACTGAAACATAGTTTGTAAATTAATTTGCAGCTTACTTGTTGTTCTTGCTCAGGACCCAAAGCCGCTGGTTCTGCAGGTGGACCTTCAGCTGGGTGTGGGAGATTCTGTGCGTGTTTACGATGGTTTGGGAGAACGTGCGGACCGTCTTCTGCAGAGTCTCTCTCATCATAATAACCACAGAAGATCTCTGCTGGAGTCTTCACAGGGACAGATGAGTGTGTTCTATCACTCTAAACATCACAGCACTGGACACGGCTTCAATGCCACCTACCAGGTCTCTTATTCACACTCTGTGATCATCGTTTCTGGTCTTTGTGGCAGAAAAATGGCTGTTAAATAAGATGAAATAAAGTTAAACATTTAGTGAGGAGAATACTTAAAGGGATAATTCATTCATTTGTTTTCATCATTTACACAGTCATATTATTCCAAACCTGTATGACTTTCTTTTTTCGACAGAACACAAAAGAAGAGATTTTGAAAAGCATTGGTAACCAAACAACATTGCCCATCATTCACTTCCATTGTAAGGACACAAAATATGAAAATTTCTCAAAATATCTACTTTTGTGTTAGACAGAAGAAAGAGTCATATACTTTTGAACAACATGAGTAAATAAATGATGACAGAATTTTCCTTTTTGAGTGAACTATCCCTTTAAAAATTTTTAAATCTGCCAATAAAACAAGGCAACATATTGGGGCAGGGCTGTGTATTAAGTATATTAAATATTATCGAGATAATTGTGCTGGAAAATAAAATCAGACCACAAATTTTGAATATTGTTGTTGAAAATTAAGATTGTATTTTGTTATTAAGATTTGTCCAAACCATGTTTTTTTAATTGGGCCAAAAGAAAATTGTAGTCTCTCTGTCTTTGTCTGCAGGTTAAGGGGTATTGCTTTCCAGGCGAGCATCCATGTGGTACAGATGAGGGCTGTTATTCTGACCTGCAGCACTGTGATGGCTACTGGCACTGCCCTGGAGGGCGAGATGAGGAAGACTGCCCTCTGTGCCAGACGGGCGAGTATCCCTGCGAGGGTGGCAGCGGGGCATGTTACCCTGCCTCTGAGAGATGTAACAACCAGAAGAAGTGCCCAGATGGCTCAGATGAGAAAAACTGCTTCGATTGTCAACCCGGAAACTTCCATTGTGGAACCAACCTGTGCATCTTTGAGACATGGCGGTGCGATGGGCAGGAGGACTGTCTGGATGGCAGTGATGAAAGAGACTGTCTGGCCTCTGTGCCCAGGAAGGTGATCACAGCAGCTCTGATTGGCAGTCTGGTCTGTGGGCTCCTGCTGGTCATTGCACTGGGTTGTGCCTTTAAACTGTACTCGCTCAGGACCAGAGAGTATAGGTGAGATTATTTCCTTTATCTTTCTACCTCCATTTGAACTTGTATAGAAAAATGTATCATATTTTTATTTCGCGTCAGTGTATATTTATAATTTCTCAATTCATCATTTTCATTTTTCTATTTGCAATTTTGTTATTATTTATTGCAACTGATGGATTTAACATTAATAGTCTTGTGTTTTGCTTACATCTTTACATATTTATTTATTTGTTACACTTTTATATTTATTGTGTACCAGATGTCTCTGTCTTGCATGTGTGTCTCTGTCTGCCCCTTTACTTTTCTGACTTTACTTTGTGTCCCCTCATAGTTATTGCCCACCTTAGCTTCTTTTTGGAATTTTTATCTCGGGTTTATCTCTTCATAATAACTAAAAAGGTGACCCTTCCACGGACATCCACTTAACTCAAAAAAGACAATACACTGGTTACATTTGCACTGTACTCTTCATCATTTTGGCTCCTGTGTAAAGATACACACATACTGTACACACAGAGTCAGTGAGGAGCAGGGATGATAAACTGTTTCAATCTCGAAACTTATTACTGCAAGCTAGAAAGCACAAGTTGATCCCAAAGAGGACAGAGAGGGAAGATGAGTGAGAGAAGATCATAAAGCACTGAATGATTTACTCACTGGAGGATTCTGCAATAACGTCATGCGCTACTTTACTCTAATTAACCTTGTAAAGACACAGCAGCACCCAGAAATACCTGCACTTTATCAAACTGTCAAACTTCTTCTTGTTAAGGAACATCTCCTGCTGTAGAGATGTTTGACTGAATCTGTTGGAGTCTATTCTTTTTTTAATGGTTTTATAAAACATGTCGGTATGACATTTATTCAATAAAGAATCTCATTTATATTCCTGTTTTTTATCTGCCTTCCTCACTAGAGCTTTTGAAACCCAGATGACCCGATTAGAGGCGGAGTTTGTTCAAAGAGAGGCTCCACCCTCTTATGGTCAGCTGATAGCTCAAGGTCTCATACCTCCAGTCGATGACTTCCCAGTGTGTAATCCCACACAGGTGTGTGAATTTAAAACTTGAATTTGAGTAGGGACATAAAATGAAGAATGGAAGATGATTACAATATTACATTTATGACATTTGCTCTTGGGAGTTAACAAGGACATCATTTTCCAATAGTCTAATAATAAACTCTTTTGCTTGAATGCATTGGTCAGTAGATGCTAGTTATAGTAGCCAGAGTTTGTGGAGGCTTCTGCCTTTCCAGTTACATTTTTGAATTTTGGCAGTACTTTAATGCAACGTTTCTGATTTTAATTAATATGCAGTACTGTGTTTCCTGGCAATCAAACACAAGCTGTCCTTCTGAAACCTAGTATATCCATATTTTGTGAATTAAATTTTTTGCCATAAATCATTATTATTAGTCACCCTTTATGTTTGATACTGGGTTTTGCAAATATCTAACCAATAAAAAGTATTTAAAAAGTGCTTGTCAGCTTTGACAACACAGTAGTAATAATTTAACCATTTCCTAAAAAAAAATGTGAATTTGGATGTACGAGGTTTCAGAAGGACAGCAACAACATATTGAATCATCTGTTCATATTTTGCTAAACCCCTGTTGATAAAGTCCAGACATCAGAAAAATGTGAAAGGGTTTTCTATTTATGGAGAAAAATGAATGCATTATGGATGTGACAAAAAAGGACACACGTGAAGAAGGGATGCTTCTTTAAACATTTATTTAGAGTGTATGGTGAAAACCTTTGGTAAAAATAATATTTTCATGGAATTGCCCATTTCCAAAATATATGCATATTGCCTAAAAAGTGTTTGTGGGGTGCTACAGTATAAAAGCTAACATATCGCTTCTATAATGGTTGCTATTCCCCTGAATAACACAGAATGTGTGTGAGTTGTATCGTGATAAGACAAAGGTTATCTGCTTTGCAACTAAAGAGTAACTCTGTGATTGTCTGACGTATTGAATAACTTAACTGAGCCCCTCTTGATCTATTATCATCTATTGTCATCTTTCAGGCATCTGTTCTACAGAATCTCCGTTCAGCTATGCGAAGACAAATCCGTCGTCACTCCTCACGTCGTTCCTCATCGCGACGCCGTCTTGGTCGTCTTTGGAACCGTTTGTTCCATCGTGGTTCCCGGTTACGTGGTCAGATCCCTCTGCTCACACCTCCTGGCCATACACACACGAACACACACACAGTCCTGGGGCTCCATAGCTACAACACAGTGGATGCTAACACAGAGGAGTCGTGGGAAGGTGCGGGACAGACCCCGTCTCCCTGTTCGACTGCGGCGCTTGGGTTAGCCCTGCAGGCCCACTCTGAGGCCTTCTGCTTACCTGAGAGAGAATCTCCACCCTCTCCCTTCTCTCCGCCCTCCCCTGCCTCACCACGCTCCACCTCGGACACCCTGGAGGACGAAGATGAAGAAGATAATGGAAGTTCAGAGGTGTCTGGGGCGAGAATACGACCCAAATCTAGCACTCAATGCTCTTCCCCAAAATGTCAAGAGGAAGATAGTTCACCAGGACCTCTGGACAGCCCCAAATACAGCACGAACAGATCCCGGACCTCCAGGAGGTTAGTGCAGGAACTGGCTGCAGAGCTCAGAGGAGTCTCTCTCTTACGCTACACATCTGTGGGTGTCTCACCTCTTTCTTCTCCCGAGTCACCAACATCCTCCAGTGGTCAGTCTGAGGAGCAAAGAGGCCTTCCTACAGTCAGAAAACCACATATGGACATAAACACAGACTCTCTCACAGATGTGCTCTTAAGCCCTGAACAAACTCCTTTAGGGGAGAGCAAGAAATCATCAGGAACAGAAGATACGACGAATGACAGACTATAGACTCACAAGAATAGATTGATGATATTTTCTGTGCACTGAGAAGCCTTTATCATACTTCCTTTTCCAATTCTGTGCCAACACCCTGAGCCTTACAAGGTTCAGTGAACAGCCTTCCATCATGAGTCATTGAGTTTCACGCCTTCAGATGCTGAATGTTTGATTTTTATGCTCTGTCATAGTAGAATGTGTAGGAGTAGATCTCTGATGAAACAGTTTCATAGATCAGCTACAGAATTTCACAAATTAATTAATTGATCACATGATAGAAATCACCAAGACCCTTTTAATGTTAATATAGTGACTTTGTGTTTGATTAGGACTGAGCATACATACTTTACCACATGAAATATAATTATAGACCGTTTCATCGGACGTGCGCGTCTGGACTGCAGTTAACTTACGGTCTGTGTTAGTTTGTCTAATATAACTATTTATATTTAATTTATGTTAATATTAATTAATATTATTTTGCTGTATAATAACTGTATTAAATAAACGATTTAAAAAAATTTTGATGAATGTAAATTTTATGAAATAAACAATTTGTTGAATGGGTCCTGTAGTTCTGACACATTTAAAGAAGCTGTGTGGGACATTGACATCTAGCGGTTGAGCTTGGTATTGCAGTCTAAATTTAAACTTGATTTTGGTTGTTATCAGAAATGATCTACTGGCACTCTATTATTTATGTGTACCAGAAGTTAAGGGCAGTCCACGAACGCGCGCATATCCAGTAGGCTAACGTTTGTTTATGTCATTGAGAAACCATCTATGACAGAGAACTTTTCTTGCCTGCATCTCTGCGTCTTATCATCTTAAAGGCGGGGTGTCCGATTTCTCTTAGCCGTTGTTGATGTTCAAATCAGCAAAACAAACACTACCCCCATCTTTCGCTCATCAGCGCTCGGCTCGGCTAATGTCCGTCCTGTGCACTGTGCACCTTACTGCTGATTGGCTATAAGGTTGTTTTGGTACTCGGCCCGACTCAGTTGTCTAAAGCGTACGGAAATCGGTTACCCCGCCTTTAAACTAAAGAGTATGATATTCAGAGGATCCTCTCTCTTCCCCAGCGCCTTATAAGAGATTCACTGAGTGAAATACAATTGAACTCGTATCATTTGTATCGAACACTTTTCACAGCCAGTCTTCTCAGCAGTTGCTACACACTCACTCTGAATGTTGCTTGTGCTCTACATTATCTGCATATTGCAGATTAAGTCCTGAAATAGTTTTTGTGCTGTTTTCTTGAAAGATTTTGACAAGCAGTTTGAGTTGCAGACATAACATCAATGTAAAAGCTTTGTATACTCATGCAAAAGACATTCAGTTTTTTCTTAGGGACACAGAACTCAGGGAATGTACAGTATAATGGTTTATGAGAGACACTCTCGTGTGATCTGTGTGTGAGATGTGCTGCTGCACTTGATGCTCTTGTTTGCGAGTAGGATTGTTTCTCACTGTTGTTTGAATGTGTATGTTCTGTGTACAATGCAATGTAGTGCCACATAAGTGAAACCTGCTGCTTTAGCCAACCTGATTCTGGTCCTAGTACAGAATTAAGTAGTAAGTACTGGCTGAAGAAACAGTCTGTTCTTTCACGGTCTGTTGGCCGAGTGCCTGATATTTCACATCTCATCCACCAGGTGCAGAATGCAGGATTTCTCATCTCATGGGTTCAAGAACATGCCGTTGCAGAGAAAAACAAAGTTTAAGGAATTCCAGGAGGTATTTTAATACAGTGTGACGGCAGATTCAATGTGCCATGTACTTAATGTATCATTTCATTTTGTTGACAGTTGGTTCAATGAAAATGCCTGAAGATGAAAGTATACTGCTAGTGACTGAGCAAAATTAAAATGGCTTGTGACTTTACATCCATGACTGAATAGCATTTTTCTTAATTTTATTACTGCCAGAGCAGTCAGATTTTCTTGGGATGCCCCTCAGTCTTGTTTAATTATGTGAGACTGTCATTATTAGTGATGAAAATGAAGCACTAAAGAGAAATTTAGTATCACTGCATCTTTACTTTCTTTCCTTTACTTTTAAGTGTAGAAATGTAGTCAGAATTCCTTATCAAAAAAGCTAGACTCAACAGTCATCCATTAAAGTGGCATTTTATATGTACTGGAATATTTGAGCAAATTGACAAACCCAAAAGAAGGAAATATAAGAAACATAAGTATAATCATGTATTTTATGATTATTTGGCCAGCTGCTGGGAGCTCTAACAGAGGACTTTTGTTGCCTTTAATGGAGTACCAAACTTGCAATAAATAAATAAATAAAGTTAAATTAACACAATAAAGGATAATTGGTAATTCTATTTTTCTGTTACATTCATTTCTATTTTGTTTATTTTTCATTTTGCAAGTTTGGTCCATGCACCAAAGCTTTTGACATTGTGTAAATATGTTTATATTTCACATTTTTAATGTTGTATATTTATATTCATACACTGTTAGACTTTGCTGTAGCTTTTACAGTTAGTTTACCACAAAATGGCCAGTAAAATACTATAATCTTTTGTTGTTGTTAATTACTGTAATATGCATTGCATTGTGGGTATTTTTATGAATACTTTACAGTGATGCACTGTATTTTGGGAATTTACAGTATTCTACTGTTGACACAATAGCAGTAGTGTTACAGTATTTGAAGACTGACTTTTATCAGTGAAGATATTAAAAATGTGTCACTTAAACTTTAGCATACAGAAACATTTTAAATTGGCAATTGTTTAAGAAACAGAAAAGGATAAACACACTTGACGTCTTTTTTTACAAGATAAGTTGACAAGAGCGCTTTTTTAGTAAAAAGAAAAGCTGGCAGCCTTTGTTTGTGCATGAAGGCAGCTCAGCACACATAGGCAGAGTAACGGAAGTCTATTTGAATAAACAGAGACCAACCACATATTCAGTACTAATTTCTCGCTCGAAATGCAATCGAAAGTTATTAAAGGTGAAAAATAAACTTTAATTCATATACAAATATGTTCAAAGCAGCGCTTCGGCCGCCATTTTATTTATTAGAGAAGGATCCTGCTCAACCAATCACCTTCCTCGCATGTTGTTATGGAAATGACAGGTTTCGCTACTCGCTTGTCATTGGTCAGCTGTCAAAAACGATTCTTGACGTAGGGCGTTTTCTTCAGAAAAGTTGAACTTTTTTCAACTTAAAATGGCGCTCGGAGCTGCAGAAAAAAGACGCCGGTGTTCTGTCAATTTATGCTACCCTCGTGTTGTGATTGGGTTGGGGGAGGGGTAATTTAGGTGTAGGTGTAAGGGTTGGGTTGGGGGAGGGGTTAGTCCTGTTTTGTATGGAGGTAGCGAAAGTTGACAACGTTACCCCGCTCAACGCGGCATCACATCGGCAAGTGCTGCTGAAGTTCACCGGTGCATGGCTGTGATGTCTCTGTAGCTTCTAACCATGCGATATAATTACTTTTAATATCCAACGGTCATTTTACTTCGTTTAAATGTAAAGCAAAACTAAAATAAATATTAAGAGCTAGGACTGCATGTATTTGTTATTGCAGTTGAGTGACGGCATCAAGTACGTTATTCTGCTGTTCCATTTGTAATAACCGGTCTGCGTCCTCGCAAGATTGAATCCCCGAGTCTAACTGCCCAGTAATGATGTAGGTAAACAGAGTAACATTTGAGCATAAGTAGGATGACCTGTCTTTATTAACTCACACAATAATGACTACATAAGTTGTGAGAATGGTAAAATATTCTAAATAAACCCCTATGTTATGTGCCAGTAAGTTGGATTTAATGTATGGTTTTGGGGAAAATAATTTTTTTAATGTATAATATAATTACAACCAAGTAATTTTATTTTGTGCCCATTTTTTTTGTTTTCAAAAACAGAAGATCCTTAAATGGAACAACGACATCAAAGCCCCGCTCTGTCAATGGACTGTGAAAGCAGAGGAAACCAGGTCGCCATCATTTCCATTCTTCTCTTGATAAAGTAGCCTTCAAGAACAAGTACAAATCTTTATTTAATTTATTATGTTTCTCTTTAATAGAAATTACTTGCAATATCTGAAAGGCATTACGTTTTGGGATTGCAGCCAACATCCACCAAGATGTCTGAGGTGACAACACAGACCACAAGTTGCTAGGTATGAAACATTCTATATTGTGAGAGTATGTTGTGATATTCTATTAAATGCCATAAATGAGCTGATGTTTTTATTTCATGGTGTATTTTGATGTCTGCAACCTACAGGATGGTCAGCATTGAGGGCTAGGTCTTCTATGAAGCTATCTATTATATATCTGTTATATGCCTTTGTCGTGTGTTAATCTGCAGTACCAGCATGCACTATGCGGGTGATGGTACGGTAATTCAATGCATATGCTATTTTATAGGAAATGATACATGTAAAGAATATATCCATTCATTGGCTTTTGGTTTAAATGAGTTTACATGAGAGAAATCCATGACCATTTCTCACACATTTTCTTTTTGTTTCTCTTCAGATCATCTGTCTAGCAATGTACCAGTGCCAGTTCAGCACCAGAACAGAGACAAGCCTAGAATGGATCTTGTAAGCGTTGTGCCTGTAGACTCATTAACATTATACTGGTGTGTTTTGTTATATATAATAGATTTTGAACCATAATATTGGCTGTATTTACAGTGTTTGACTTATTGTTTGATTATTCTTAACGATACTGTTTTATTGTTATGATTTTATCAGTTGCCATCAGGCACTGCTGTATCACATTGTTAAAAAAAGCCATTATTAATGGATGTATGTAATAATAATGTACTGAATAAAAAAGATTACTTTTGTACATTGACTTATATCACTTATTTTGAATAAAAAAATGTAACAGTATTCATGTAAACTAATCATAGAGATTTACTGCTAGTGCCACATATTGTATATTAATATGAAATACAAATAATTGTAAAATTATTATGAAGGAATGCATTTTACAATACTATTTAGCAAGTAATAATTACAGTAAAATTACTGTAAGGTTATTATACTGTGAAGCCAAATTGTGGTAAGAGTATTATACTGTACAAAGATATTACAGTAAAGTCATTTTACTGTAAAGTACGTATATAGCTAAGCTACTGTGGAGGGGCTCTTACAGTAAGTAGCAGTGTAGTCAAGAATGTGATGATTTTAAAGGCTTTAATTGCTGAAAGGATTGAGTTGCATCAGCTTTTGTTTACTTGTTAATGCATTAAACACATTTTTCATATAACACTAACAATTTAAGACTAACATCGTATGCACACACACAAGAAAAAGTAACACAATCATAAGCAACGTTTTCCAGAATTAAATTTAATGTGCAAATATTGTTATTGATAATCCTTTAACCTTTTTTCTTTAAAAAACACAAGTATATCAGCATACATATCTATAGTGCATACATTATGGAACATATGTATACATAATACACATGCCTCACACTTAACTAACCTCAGGAATGCGATCTCACAATGAATCCCTGATGTAATTGAAATTTTATGCAATATTTACATTGAGATTTCACTTTCCTGTGCTTTTCAACAGTTTAAACACAGCGAGACTAACAGACATGTTAAAGTTAGACCTCACGTCACTGAGAGACATTAAGATGGAATGGGAGAAGCATTGGGGGGACACAAGCATGTACGGTCACTGGTCTATAAGGATCTGACCAGAAGAGGGCGCTCAAGCGCATCACCTTCAATAACAGGCTCTTCTTTAAGGATCGTCTCACAAAAATATACATTTGTATTCTCATCACAAAATGTTGGATGGAGATATGTATATTATTGCTGTTGCATAACAACTCGGTGGAATGTCCACGTTCAATCCTGAAAAGTGGCCAAAGTTTCCCCCCCTTCATCTGAAACAATGGCATTCCAGTCAAGAGACAAATGTCTTGGTTATCTAAAGGCATTAGTGGATGGAGGACTACCTCTCGTTGCGTACAAAAGTTGAAACTGTCTGCCAAAGACAGTCTTTTGAAATTTCAAGCACCTTTTATGTGGATAACATTATTCATTAAAATGAAGAGTGAACCTTAAACAATGACCCATCCCATCATTAGCATTAGGCGGCAGCAGTTATTGGCAGTGCTAAAAAGTGCTGGGGCAGAGCCTCTGTTAGACAGTGGCATAGGCTTTTTCTAAAAGCATGGCAAGGCATTTATCGGGCAATTCCTCACTAAGTATAAGAGGTAAATATTTGCTAAAAATATTGCGGCTACAATAAGTTGCCTACACATAAATAGACTTGCATAGAGTGTTGAGCATAGCTATATGTTATTGCTTCTTGCCTGAGAGAGTAAGTAAATATTAAAAGGACTTGGTTTAGTCCTCTGGGTGAGAAGGTTCTGACTTAGAGGTGGGGTTTAGGTTTCATGGTTAGGTAAGAGGTAAACAGGCTTCATTAGCCTGCACATGTCCCTTTCACTCACTTAAAGGAACTTTCAAAAACTAATAAAAAGCCTACAAATAGTAAAGAGAGAGAGAGATCCTGTAAGGCACATGAGAATACACAAACAGTTCTCAAAAAAGACTCCCAGAGAAAGCACGACGAGGAGACCAAAATTCACTTCTTGAAAGTGACAGGGTGACGTCCAAAACAAATATGTATATGCAAAGGGATAGCGATTACAAGTATAAAATGTGATGTCTGTTTCTTTTTCTGTAAAGGCTGAGTCTTAGAGGACCTTCTTGGGAGCATCTCCTCTCGAAACACTCGTAAACGGATGAAAAACGGATCCCAACAGGAGTACGAGATCTCCGCGGATGCTCACAGCTCAGATTTGACAGTTTTCTCTGTAAGGGGCTGTATTTCAGAAGGGTCATCCTGAGGGAACACCACATAACAGATCTTCTGCCCCAGATACGTCACTTTCTCTGAAACACACGCGTAGTTGCAGATGTAAGAACAAAACGATACAACAATACGGCGAAAATAAAATATTGCTTCTATCACTCACCCAGAGCAGTGTAAATGCATTTTGGCTTGTTCTTCCAGTGCACTCCAATGAAGTAGATGGGAACTCCAGTGAGCATGATGACCAGCCCCATACCACACACCACAGGCTCAGAATACAGACTGAAGCCCAGTAACACGGCCCAGAACACTAGGTAGCTGCATGGGATCAACAGGTTTACCTGCATAACATAAAAAAGAGAAGAATCTGGTCATTAAAAGCAATAAGGAGATTATTACGAGCCAACAAATAAATATTTTATTGAATTGTGTGCTTTAAAATTTGTTTCACACCGCTGAGTTAATAAAGTTTACAATCATTTATTGCCACTTAGTATTCTGAGGCTGGTCCAATTAAAAGAAAGTTTGCATAATTTAAGAGGAATGTATATGTTAAAAAAAATAAGGGCAAGAACAAACACAAAAAATAGGTGAACTGTTAAACGAGTAAACGTATGGAATAACTGTGAAAATGAACTAAAATGATGTAAGTCACTCTGTAAATTTAAGAAAATATAAAAAATATGATAAACAATTATACGATTTAATGAGTATGCATTAATTATATGATTAAAGTAATATCTGGAATGTTTATTTTGCAATTATGTGTGTTTGGAAAATGTGAGCCTATTTTGGGAAAAACATTTTTTGGGATCTATATTGTTTTACTTTGTAATGCTTATTGGTGAAGTAGTGTCGCTCATCAGATAATTGTGTATAAAGGGTAGGCTTAATAAGCAAATGCTTCCGCCTATGCCTTTTTCGGTTAATATGTATTTGTTTTGTTGTGAAAAGTTGTTCGTGAGAACCGAAATAAATGAAAGATTCTACTATATTTTTAAGTGCGGGTCAGCATGAGCCGAATACCTTAATTGGTCTGACTAGGTTGGGTTTCTTCCATCTGTAATACAGCAAGCCAGCTATAGTGACTCCATACGAGAGGTAGTTTATAAAAGACACGTAGTTTATCAGGTCATGTGTATTGCCAATACACAAGATCACTATGGTCGCGGTACACTAGAGAGATCAAGAGAGATAAACATTTATTGTATTGTTTATAATGATGTGTTCATAAGCTGTGTGTGTGAATAGCTCTAGTTCTTACACAAACAAGCAGGGCAGGGATTGGTGTGCAGCTCTTGAGGTGAATCATAGCCAGCAAGTGGGGCAGGTGGCCCTCTCTGGCTCCTGAGAAGCACAACCTGTGGATGATGGACAATGGAGAGATAAATACCCTGTTTTAATGTAACGGTCTACATAATAGCGCTCAGACTTGTCTCTACCTGGAGGAGGTGAACAGATAGCCATTAATCCCTCCAAAGGTGGAGAGAGCTACAGAGATGGGCATCACCCAGGAGAACATTCCTAAGAGCTTCTCTCCAAATGTCTGCAATGCAGCACACACTAATTACTTAGTAAGTCATGATATACGCACACATACGCTAAGCATATGAAATGATGTTTTACCAGAGATAAAGACAAAGCATGGATGATGTCAGAGGTCACACTCACCACAGCGACAGCATTAGACTCCAGCAGCTCTTGAGGGGACATGGAGGAGAAGTATGCAATGTTGGTGAGAGTATAGACGAGCGTCACCAGGGGGATGGAAACGTAAATTGCGCGTGGAAGATTCCTACACAGACACATCAGAAACCATATCACACCATATTATATAAGCTGTATGAGAGTCCATGCCGTGAAAACCCAGCTTAAGCCATTTTTCTGATTGACTGATTGTCTACATAAGATCATCATATATAAAAGAAGGTTCTGTGAAAATATAATTTTGAGTCCAAAGATTGAATTCAGTGTCAAGTTCTGGTATTTTTTGTGCAAAATAATAAAACGTGGTATCAATAAAATCATTAATTTTAGTATTATAAATGAAAATTGGAACAATGAAATCTATTATATAATCGATCATTTATAGACGTTACCTATTTTTGTACATTTTTCGACTGCTTTGATGCTCCTAATTTTATAAATAAATGATGAGACTTTAGCCTGGATTTCAGATAGGTCACATTTATTTAGGTTTATTTTGTTTTTCTTTTTTTGACATTGAGAAGCAGACACTAATAAAGTCTTACTTGCGAGGCTCAACCAGCTCTTCAGTGACGTAGTTCAAGAAGTTCCATCCACTGTAGGCGAAAGAAGCCTGCAGGAAAGCCAGAGCAATCTGCCCCACTGATGGATCCTTTATAAACTTAAACGCTGCCTGTGGTTCCAATGCATCATAATGTCCTAGAGATACACAGTGAGTACAGTTACACAATACACAGAAAGAATATATATCACACATAACTGGCATGTTAGCTGCGATTCAGTAGCAAGTGAGATCAATTAGCAATCTGTTCACATTTATCCTGACAGTCTTATGTCATCAATTTGATTGAATTATTCCACTAGACGACCAGAGCCTCCAAAGAAGCGTACTCTCTTTTGTTACTGGAGTGTGAAACAGCTCTCACGCACTGCTCAGCTCTCTCGTTTACTCAATTCTTCTCTTTGTCAGTTCCAGGAATGCCTCCAGACAAACATGCTTACCAGTGAAAAAAAAGAGCACTTAACATTTCCAGCTTATTTAAAAACACAATTACTCATCATATTTGTTGCACGATTGTTATATTACATGGTTATGTATCAATACTATTAAGGAACAGTTCACCCCCCACAAAATTCTGTCATCATTTACTCACTCTCAAATTGTTCCAAATCTGTATACAATTCTTTGTTCTGATGAACACAGAGAAAGATATTTGGAAGAATGCTTGTAACCAAACAGTTCTTGTATACCATTGTCTATCATAGTAGAAATTTATCAGAACAAAGACATTTATACAGATTTGGAACAACTTGAGGGTGAGTAATGACAGATTATTTTTGGGTGAACTGTCTCTTTAGCTGAGGTTCATTCTAGCCACTGTGTGTTTAAACAAAATGTAATAATGATATATAGAGGTGGTGATTGGCACTTATGTAAAGCCCAGCAGTACAGTAAATCACTGTAAACAAGAAAGCATCTATTAAATTAAGTAAGTCATGACACAAAACCTACCAACAGATGTCACTATTTGCAATACGTTTAACTGCAGTGTAGCATGTTTGAGCTTTAGAAAAGATTTTTAGATGAATATAAGCAATCTGTGGTATCTGTGGAGAGGAAGCAAACAGGACAGAGGTACTTCCTATCACGTGCCTTCACGTGCTCTCGGAAATTTGATAAGTCCCACTTCTGATGTCATGATTCCGAGCTGGTTATGTTGAGGTGCTTTGTAGTCGGAAAGAATGGAGGACGCCAGATTCATGCGTGTGTCTTGGGAAAATGTTAAAATGTTGTATGCTTCAAAGGGTTATTCATATATGTAAATATGTACTAATTTAACGACAAGACAAGGTAAAGAAGCTGTTGTGGAAAAACTAATAAATCATATCTGTCACGGCAGAAATCTTTCTCCCATCCGCCATGATGATTGTGTAAGGACCGGCCATCTCTGGAACTCGGGTATCAAAATTATTTCCTAACTTCCCAGTGGAAACGCGACATCAGAGGGCATTCATGTGCAATTTTTACCTCGGAAACGCATATTTCCGATAATTACGAGAGCACGTGAAGGCAGCATTAGTTCTGCCCATGCTGAGGGCAAATCGTTTACTTTTGTTCACTAGTTTATTGGCTACTGGACAGGTTTAGGCCGGCAGTAACTTGCTTTAATGTACAGAGTGCCTGATGATCAATGGTGTTTCAGTGAGGGAATTACTAACAGATTTAAATTAATCCCCCTCTTTTCTCTCTCCTGTCTAGTTCTTATTCTCTGTCTGTCTGTGTTTACCCTTCACTTTTGTCTTTTGTGTTCCGCATGCTTTAGACTGCTAAAGCCGTCTTATTCTGTTTTGAAGTATGTTTTGTATTGGGTGTATCCGCAGCTGGGAACTGTTTGTTCAGGAACAGGTGTTGTGTTATCTGCATTACAGCTTTTGGCCTATCTTGCCAACTTCCCACTTGGTGAGGGAAAAATCAATATAGCATAGATTTGTGATAATCTTTTAAATAATTAATGTTACTGTACATTGAAAGGCATACAGATGTTTTGGTATTTGAAAATGTGTTGGTTTGAATGTATTTTGAGAGAATACCATCATGTAAGTAGACTGTAAAGTGCTTGATAAGAGAGAACAAAACATAACAAGGAGAACATATACCCTGATTGTACTCACACATGTTAGGTTTGCATACTTTGTGGGTTGTGACTTTCTAAAGACATTTGACTTGTATGACTTTCATACTGTACAAACTGTATATTTTATCCTTTAAGCCTTAACTTAAATCGAAACCACAGAAATTTACAGAAAACTTTTTGCTTTTTTACATTTTTAAATAAGCATCCTTAAGTATGTTTAATAATCAATTTTCTTTGTGGATCTAAAGTTTACTATGCTTGTGGGGACATTGATACAACAATAAACAAACAAGAACACACACACACACACACCTTTGGCAATCTGGACCATTCCCACTACTATGATGAGAACCAGCGCCAACAGCTTCCCCACAGTGAAGATATCCTGGATTCTTGTTCCCCAGCGGACGCTGGAGCAGTTCACCCAGGTCAGGAACACTGTGAAGACACATCGTTGCTCAGTGAACCATAATCATTCACATAATGCCAAACTCATAAAAACACTTCCTTTAAATACTATAAAAAAGTACACATTTGCATTTACAACACTGGAGAGCTTTAGAATCAAAGATACACATTTTGGGCAACATTATAGATCACAGAATGTATATATTAAGAAACAGTCTTTCTCATGGTCTTCCACTTTTTCTTATTCTTTCTCTTATCAAAGAGGTGTTTTTATGAGGACAGATCAGGTCATGGCCCTGTAATTGAAGCTGCATGGTTTTCTTGGCAGTGCAGCACTGCACAAATTGGTCACATGGTCCATATAAACCAGTCTAAACATTAGTGGGAGCATATTGTACTGATGCAGAGCAATACACTGACCCATTCATTTCTAAACATCCAGTGCTTTCCTCTGCACCACAGACTGTATGATTTAGTGCATAAAAAACATATAATGTTACAGTTCCGACATCTAAAGAAACACAATCTTTCAGACTTATATTGTCGAGTGTAAAAAATGAAGGGAAATCAATATGACACTCATAAAGGAGCAATGTGGAGATTTTAGGGCATCTAATGGCAAGGTTGCGAATTGCAACCAACGGCTCACTCCACCCCTCTTCCCTCCCTTTCGATGGCTGCACAGAACTAAGATGTCGTCATGTTTTCATTTCTTTCCTGAATGAGATCACATATTTACGAAATGCGCTCTGTTGAGCACTTTGTCTGTTTAGGGCTACTGTAGAAACAACATGGTGAATTCCATGTGAGGGGACCCGCGGTATATGTACTGTAGATAAAAAGGTAATAAAAACAAAACGCTTTATTATGTAAGGTCTTTATACACCTCTGAAGACATTTGTGTATGTTATGTATATTCTATTGCATTGATGTCAATACTTCCTCCCAAAAAACCTACACACTGGACCTTTAAAGGGATATTTTGTCATAATTTATTCACTCTCATTTTGTTAAAACCCATATATCACTCTTCTATGGAACACAATTATTTTGAGAAATGTATCTGTGATTCGCTTCCATACAATGGAAGGTAATGGGGCCCCAATGTTGTTTGGTCACCAACATTCTTCAAAATATCTTCTTTTGTGTTCTACGGAAAAATGACAGTCATACAGGATTGAAATGAGATGAGATTGAATGAATGATGAAATACGTGAACTATCCCTTTAAGCTGATAACTACAGCTCGCACCTTCACTCTGTATTATCAAATGCACAGGCGGAAACATGGATGCTATAAGGCATCACTCGTCTGTACATCTGCGCTTGAGTTTAGTTGCTTCTGTATTCAGGCACATTGTGTAAGAGCTCCGGTGTAGATCCGGTACACTGCGGTCCGTCTCCAGGGCTTAACGGCACAGTATACCCAGGCATGCTGAGGGAGACACTGGGCAAAGGGGAGACGGGTTACCCCCACTCATCCATCAATGGCCGGAATTACCCGCCCACACACGCAAACACATGCGGGGCATCTGTCAGACCCCCCCAGACAAACAGCTTCCGATGCCCCACAACAAAACAAGGCCCAGACGCCAGCTGAATTTTTGGCAGAAGTAAACGGTCGACAAGAGCTGCTTAGGGCCCTTTGACCAACAAAACATCTAACCTGCTCGAGTTCCTCCACTCACGTGATCTAGGGCTCAGAGAAGCTCAGGGACTACAAACCAACAAGACATATACGTAACTTGCTCGACTCCATCCATATATCTGATCCTGGGCTCAATGCTCACAAGATGTGTTACCTCATGTCCCGTTCAGACTTGCTTTATGTCATAATAATAGTATGTCTTCAACATATTAGCTACTATTTTTCTGTGGCTCAAAATAAAAGAAAGTTGTAGAAGTTTAATGGTACTGAAATAAATTTGCCTTAAATTGAGACCAAAATTTTAAGTGCAAATTGGTAAACGCAAAAAAAACTGGTAAAAATGATAAAACTAGTATAATATCAGCAGTCATCACTTGTCTTACACCTACACACGTACATGTTTCTTTACAAAGTAAGTTTGCTAATCTATAACTTATAAACATTTTTTATTTAAGATGATTAAAGCAGTAAAGCCTGTGTAGAATCAATGTCGCATTCAATAAAGAACAAAAACAGCGACAACAGAATAAGACGCCATGTTCATAGCATTTACTTACTATTGTATTTTATTATATATTATGCATAGTATTAACAATTCATCATTAAGTAATGTTGTTTATGATAGTAACTGTGGGCTGTTTACAGGTTTGGAACAGCCTGAGGGTGAGTTAATGACAGAATTTTAATTTTTGGGTGAACTATCCCTTTTATAAAAAAAGTTCAGCCACAGGTGTGCATTTTAAAACTGTTTTAAGCTTATCCGATCAGAATTCAGCGTCTGTCTATCTATTTTATAACGCACATTTAAGAAACACTACAGTGTTTGACATAAGCTTTGTTCCTTCTTGTTTTGGCTTTAACGGATCTGACTCCAGCTCCCTCTGTTTTGTACCACAGTGCAGAAATGAGAAAGGTTGTCCAAATGAAGTTAAATGAACACAAAGCTAATGAGAGGAGAATTCTAATGAAGTGCTAACAGCCGTTAAATCTGCCAAAATACAACCACTCACTCCAAAGCGTCAAAGGGACGCCCCTCTGCAGCTAATTGACCGATAAAGCCAACAAAAGAGGCACTAAATAGAGAAAAAGGTGCAAAACACTACAACTCTATGGTGAAAGCCTAAAATAAGTGCTTAACTGAAGGCAATTTTTTTATATTTACCCAAAACATAGATGACTAAAGATAAACTTAACTTATTGAAATGAACACTGGCCTGCTTTATAAGTGACTTGAGCCATTAAAGTAAATTGAGTCAAAGGTTTGGATGAAGATTTTTTACAATCTTAAAAGTTAGAAATTAGTTTGGTAGAATAATATAAATTGTGTAATATAAATACATCTTTTTAATTGATAAACTGAATTAGCAAAGGAAAGGGCAAGTAGCCAGAAAGTGGCAGGCACATAAAGGGGAAATCCTTCAAGACAACACCCAAGGCCCCAAATGAAGCTGGTCAAAAGAACGCTCCGTGTACTGAAGACCCGTAATCTAGGCAAAAAGTATTGTTTGAAAAAACCTACAAAAATATAAAATAGTTTTTTTAAATCAACATAACCCTGAATAAGGTTTATGTCAAACAGGCATAAACTATGTTCTTTTAGCTCAATTCGTAGAATGTGTGTTAGCAGAGGTCATGGGTTTGACCCCAAAGAACACATATATTATTGACACACATGTATACCTTGTCATAAGGGCTGTGACGGTGGCAGTTTTTTACGGTGGTTGGGACATATATATAATTTATATAAATAATGTATATTATTGTATTGACATGTAGCAACCACATGACGAGTGGAAGAGAGATATAGACCTTATTTAAATACTTTTTGAAATATGATATCTGAAATAAATGAGGATGAAACATCCGTCCATGTTTAATGTGCAATCCATCAGTGAAACGGCACACTACAGCATATAAAACATTTAAATAAACATCAGTAAATAATGACAACTTAAATAACAAAAGAAAGTTAAATATTAAATAAAAAAGCTCTTGTTGCAGTGACAACTTCAGTCAGTAGCGTATTATCCTTTAGGGGCTGTGTCCACCGAGGCGCATTTACGCGGCTGAAAATGCCAGGAGCTCGGCTGAAAACGCCTGCTGCAGGCGCAGCGTTCTGCCCAAAACCTGGGTTTTACCGTGCAGGCTCGCACTCGAACGCACCAACGGAAACGTATGCCAATACTCTTTTTTTTTTAAAAACATCCACAACTGAAAGGCAACAAATACCAATCCTTATAGCAACTGTCATTTTTATTACACTCATATTTGTCACAGTGACGTGCACTACTGCTGGTGGCAGTTCACCACCGTCATGGCACTTTACCACCACGGTGGTGTGGTTGTCACGGCCACCGTCACAGCCCTATGCACTGTAAGTCACTTTGGATAGAAGGCAAATGCATAAAACTAAAAGCAAGCAAAAAGAGATGATCTACATGCCACAATGTGTGTGGGCTAATTTCTACACAAGGAGAAGCTTCCCACACACTCATAAACATAAAAAGGATACTAAAAGGTACAGTGTTATAAAAAGGCAGATTGCCTGTAATTAAATATATAGGTTTAAAATAAAAAACAGTGTGACAAATGGTGACAAACGTCTTAACTTTACACGGTAAGACAAAACATCCGAGAAAGGCTTTTTAACAGAAAGTCAAATTAGACTCATTTAAAAGGCTCATCGTATGAGTTGGTATGATTTATTAGGGTCTTCATGAAATGTCTAGGGCTGCAACAACTAATCGATAAAATCGATAATAATCGATAATGAAATTCGTTGTCAACGAATTTCATTATCGATTAGTTGGTCTGTGACGTCACTTGCGAGCTGCGCAGTTACAAATCAAGCGCGTCTTCTTCCGTTTTAAAATGACCGTTTTAGATGTGTCTCTCCGTGCAGCATGAGCTGCGCAGTTTTAAATGTCAGACGTGGTTCTCCGTGGATGCGTCTCTTCGTGCAGCGCGAGATGCGCCGTTTTAAAGTCACACGTGTCTCTCCGTGCTGCAGGAGGTTCGCAGTTTGAAAGTCACACGTGTCTCTCCGTGCAGCGCGAGGTGCGCAGTTTTAAAGTCAGACGTGTCTCTCCGTGGATGCGTCTCCGTGCGGCACAAGTTGCGCAGTTTTAAAGTCAGACGTGTCTCTCGGTGCATGCGTCTCTCCGTGCAGCGAGAGGTGTGCAGTTTGAAAGTCACATGTGTCTCTCTGTGCAGCGCCAGGTACGCAGTTTTAAAGTCAGACGTGTCTCTCCGTGCGGCACATGTTGCGCAGTTTTAAAGTCAGACGTGTCTCTCGGTGTGTGCATCTCTCCGTGCAGCGCGAGGTGCGCAGTTTTAAAGTCCGACGTGTTCTGCATGCATCTCTTCAAGCTGCGCAGTTTTAAAGTTTAAAGGGGAGAGGTGTTTTAAATGACAAAATTAAAGATTATATTAGTAAAACCCAATTTGTGGCGTTTGCACTTTGCAAAGTACATAATAGGCTAAATACCCTGATTTGGTGGTTTATTTAGTTCAGAGGTGGGTAACGAAGTACATTTACTTGAGTACTGTACTTAAGTACACTTTTTGAGTATTTATACTTAAGTATTGCTTTTACATTTTACTGTACTTCACTACATTTGAATGACAAATATCTCACTTTTCATGGCACAAAAAAAAGATTTCCTTGGCCGACCCTCCCCTAGCTCCCACATTTGGGAGAGACTATTGTCAGCTGCTTCTAATATGACACACATGAATCAACTCACCAAGTGTAGTAATTATGGAGACATTCACAACATTTTGGGAGAAGGCTAATGAGTTCAGTTGTGTATACTTTTCCCATATCTGATTTACTTATTATAAGCAAAAGATGTAATTACATTTTATCCGATTAATCGATTAACCGGAAAAAATCGGCCAACTAATCGATTATCAAAATAATCGATGGTTGCAGCCCTAGAAATGTCTGTAACATATTTTGCTTAAAAACACTCAATGGCTGTGTAAACAAAACCCTTTTTGCCTTGTCAAAAACAGCTATGCTCACAGCAACCCGTTTTGGTATATGTCTCTTTTTAAATGATATTGAGTTACTGCGCACCCCACCCCCCTTCCGTCCGCATGTCAACACAGCACACGTGTAGTACTGCCATGGCTAAATTATATTTCGTTTTAAATGTCTCAAATCATTCGTCCTGAGACTAAAAAATCCATCACAGCAAACAGCACATCCTAGTAATGCGCTCACGTTGTGCGTGTATGCTTGCCTAAAATCCACGGAATGCGCACTTGCAGATCTCAGCAGGATTACGTGGATTTAAGCGCTTGTCATTGACAAGTTATACACACACAACGTGAGAGCATAACTAGTATGCTCTGTTTGCTGTGACAGATTTTTTTAGCCTATGGACAAATGATTTGAGACATTTAAAACGAAACTAACCACAGTGTTCGCCCCTGTTCATTAGCAAAACAATAGTGACAGTTTGTCGCAGCTAAACAAATTCATGCACATAATGTATTAACATACATACAGCTAAACTCCAAGTGCCCATTTTCCAAATAACATAAATATAGAGTAAATTTAACACTGGCTTTGGATGTTCTATTTAGCCCGTGACTGACTNTATACACACACAACGTGAGAGCATAACTAGTATGCTCTGTTTGCTGTGACAGATTTTTTTAGCCTATGGACAAATGATTTGAGACATTTAAAACGAAACTAACCACAGTGTTCGCCCCTGTTCATTAGCAAAACAATAGTGACAGTTTGTCGCAGCTAAACAAATTCATGCACATAATGTATTAACATACATACAGCTAAACTCCAAGTGCCCATTTTCCAAATAACATAAATATAGAGTAAATTTAACACTGGCTTTGGATGTTCTATTTAGCCCGTGACTGACTTAGCTCCCTTCGCTATCATATGCTAACATTATCCTCCTATATATACAGTACATTTACGTCAATTCAGACTGTTGATAAATATTACTTACATCGGCAGTTTTGTCTCGTTCAGTTGGTCTCGATCCCTCTTGAGGAACAACTTTGAAGCTAATCCTGCTTGTACTGTCCCAGGATGATAAAGCACTCACGAAGTGATTCGCACAAACAAGCAGGTTTTTACTTATGGTTTCTGAGGGATTTCCACTAAAAATAAAATAAATCCACCCCTGTCTCGTCTCTTCCGAGGTTGGGACTCTAAATAAAGACTTGTGTTCATCTGTGCAGTCAACTACATTACATTTTGCATGTTGTCCACGAACTTTAGCCATGACGTCACTTACACCGCTGTCGCTTGTGAAAACAACAATGGCGGCAACGCCGTGGGTGGAATTGTGTAGATTAGGGGCAGGAACATTATAATAAGAGCCTCCCTCTACGTCACAACAGGAGCGAAATCTGAACGGTTCGATTTCTCACATGCTTGCAGGGAAAGGCACACGGGAAAGGCACACCAAAACAAAGTTACTGGGTTCTTGTTTTTACTGTTTTTACTGGGTTCTCGCTGTTCTTGAGTTGGTAGATGCACTGGGGACCCGATTATAGCACTTAAACGCAAAAAAAGTCAGATTTTCACCCTTTCAGAGTAATTAGTTGTGTTACATTATGCTTTGTTGTGCTATGCAGGTTGGTGAGAAGACGCTTGCCAAAGGTTTGTGTGTGTTCAGAACAGTGTGTGTGTGTCATCTGACTGCAGCAGGCCAGACTTCTGACATTCATACAGAACATTCAGAAGGAGGGGGCAAATGTAACACACATGGTGCAATACACACCCATTCTCACACAGTGCTTAATTGTTCTTTAAGGCAGTCTAATGGTTACAGAGTTGGACTCGTGACCAGAAGGTTGCCGGTTTGATTCCCAGGGCCGGCGGGTAACGACTGAGGTGCCCTTGAGCAAGGCACCTGATCCCTACTTGCTCCCCGGGCGCTGCAGTGATAGCTGCCCACTGCTCCGGGTATACGTGTGTTCACCACTTGCTGTGCGTGTGTTCACTACTCTCTGGATGGGTTAAATGCAGAGGTCACATTTCGGGTATGGGTCACCATTTATTGCACAGACAACGAGGAATCAACAAAGGAGGCTAAAACAGACACGCAATAGGCATGTAAATACTTGCATATGCACTGCATCTTTACAACCCAATGGACATGTTTTGTTTATAGTGTCTGAGTTCTGTTATTTGCGTGTGGTGTGTTAATGGGTATGTTAAAGTGTGTTAAGACCTATGAATGAGCATATTTGTTTGTAAAGGTATTTTGTAGACAAAGGAGCATCGTGGTTGGTGTGATACAACATGTCAGAAACCAGCTCTTCCAGTTTTTCTTCAAACCTCAGCATGATTCAAAACAGTTAATTAAAAGATTATAACTCACTAACCATTCAACTGGTTTGATAGTGTTTTAGCGGCATTCACAAAGCCCCGCCTCCTGCCCCTGTCCGCTGAAAAGCGTTGAGGTAACTGGGGCAACCCCAAACAATACACAATACAGAAGCCACGCCCACATGTTCAAGCGGCTCCAAGCCTGGCACCATTATAGAGTCTGACGCTACGCAGCACGAGGGTCAGGTGCCCTTCTATCGGGACATCGAAATCAACCCCACCCTGTTATCCAGACCCAAAAAGACACATTCACCTTCCAGAAAAATCACTAGAAGTGCATTTCGTCCTGTAGTGGTTTGGGATGTAGGGCTAACATCCTTTGCTAGGAAACATGCATGAGGTGTCTTGTCGTAAATAGAGCCAATAGCCCTCACCACCCTAGCTGGTTGTTCCAGAGGATGGATTGTGAATACCACTGCCAAAAATAGAGATGGATGTCTCAACTCAATATGCCCTGTCATGAGGGAAAGACCACTCACATTGACACACCCCCAATACTCCTTCCTGTGAGCCCCAATCCAGATCTGACAGGCCCAAACCGGCTGCCTGGAACAAATACACAAACACACATGCACACACGCACATTTCGCTGGATCAAGCAGACTATTCCAAAAATATCCAGCCAAGTGTCCGTCAGGGTTAATCTCACTAAAATTAATCTGATCTCAAATAGAGTATACACTGGAGGGAGAAATCTGCCAAAATGTGCCAAACCAGACCTTAAAGGGACCAAAATTATATTCTTCCATCATTTATTGACCCTTATGTCATTCCAAACCTTCCAAATGAATATCTTTATTTTGCAGAACACAAAACAACACTGTGCCTTATTGACTTCCATTGTAAGGACACAAAACCACATTTCTCAAATGTCCACTTTTGTGTTCCACAGAAGAAAGAGTCACATACAAGTTTGGAATGACATGAGGGTGAGTAAATTACGCGTGAATTATGATGATGAGTGTTGTACTCACACACGCAGGTGGTCGACAGGAGTCGGGTGGCGATGTATGGAGGCAGACAGTTTGGGAAGACGGGCTGCAGCACATAGTTAGAGAAGGTGAGTGCGATCACAGCCAGAGTCGTTGGATACATGATCAACACTGCACTCCAGAGCAACAAAAACCTGTGAATACACACAAACACCCAGTCATTCACATCTTTATTATGAGAAGTACACAACACAGCTTTATGCAAATAAACACTTAAGAGTAGTGCCATTGTTGCAACGGAGTGAGCAGGTAAACACATGTAAATCTTCCTGTGGAGGAGAAATTCCCCTGAGTGAGAGAGTGTGTGTGTGTGTGTGTGTGTGCAGGTTATCCACATTAAATGCAACACACTGGAGAGTAACAACAGACCTACCCCACCAGTCCTCCAAAGATCTCTGTCACGTAGGAGTAGTCTCCACCTGATTTGGGGATGGTGACGCCCAGCTCAGCATAGCAAAAAGAACCCAAAGCGCAGATCCCCCCACCGAGAACCCACACGATGAGAGAGAACCCCACGCTGCCTGCATGCTCCAGAACCCCTTTAGGAGAGATAAAGATCCCCGATCCAATGATGTTGCCTGAGAAAACCAAAAAAAGAACATTCAACTTAAAATGAAGTGAACTGGCTGAAACACAGGTTTCATCACAGTATGAGGTTTCTACCTCAGATCTTTATATTTAATTGTACACTCTACTAAATGCTTGAAGTTTTGACAATGAGTCTAACTGAGAAAGAAATACATACATTTATTTGGGGATGCCCCCCCCCTCATTCTTTAGCTCATATCATTGCTTGAGAAGCACCACAGTCCTAACATATTGAACTCTAGTAAATCATACTTATTTTTGTGCAACCCACTGTGTCATAAAAAATCTGTCCTCCCAGCTGTCAAAACCCTGCTGCACATTCCTGGCGAACGGACACGATAAATAAGATAACAGTGTTAGAGTCAACATTGCTTTCAAGATTAGTTATAAAGTAAAAGGTAAATGTTCTGCATCGGTCGAGACACTTTGAGTTAAACTGCCCTGGCTGAGCAGATTCAATGATTATGCCTCAAGAAACGTAAACAAAAGAGTTTCTACTATAGCAGCCTCCATGACTGTTATGGTCTGAAGCATTATGTAATATAGTCCTCATAGTGCTGTGTTTGGTGTTCAGATGAATTAGAGGGAGTCAATGTTCACTTTTCATTCTGCATAGAGGGAGAGCTAATGAAAGTGAGGTAGCGAGGTAGAGCTCCGAGCTCACATTGTAGATAAATAAAGTTATTGTAAATTACATTACAGCACACTTGGCATGGACTGGTCCTAAATCCAAAATATTGGCCGGTCATATCTGTCTTTTTTGAGATTACTGTCTGCTTGGCCGATTGACAGAAGTGTTACCCGCTCACAATCTCACTTGTGTTAGTTGCAAAATAAAATGATGATAGCCTTGATGTTCAATAATACAATTTCAGTTTATGCTGAGTAAATATGACTAAACATGTGTAAAACAAGTTTTTATTCAAATGCATTTTGCATATATTAAAATAATATTAGCCATCAGTCATTCTGAACTTCAATGAACGGTTTAAATAAAGATTAATTGTCTTCCCGGTGTTCCCAAATTAAAGCTAAAAAGAGGACAGCTAGTCTCTTGGGACACAAAGACAACAACAGACTCCAATAAGATCTGAGCACATGAGCAATACGTTTGAAAACCAGAAAATAACTGAAAACATTAGTTTTGTGAAATTTGATTGTGCAGAGGAAAAACGGTTTGGAAAATAGATGGATGGATATTTGAGGGGGGTAAATAAGACACCATATTATCCAGCAGTTATTTTGCATCTGTGAAATCCTGCAATGCTAAGTTATACTGCCTAAAAACAAACAATATGAAAAGTCGACCTCAAAATGAAAATTAGGTCAATATTTACTCAATACCCTGGCCTGAGCTATCAATTACTGATAATCTTTCTATTATCCAACACTCTGAAATGAATTTCTCAATCGGTAAAGCATGGTGCTGCTAAAAACAGTATAGATGTGGGTTCAATTCTTAGAGAACACATACATCATACAACCTGAAATGCAGTGTAACTTGTTTACAAGCATGTGCCAAATGCAAAAATCCAAACCTGCAGATGATGAAATTAGTGTTTAATGATGCTGGTTATATTTCACTACTGACCAAATTACCTGTCAGGTTTTCTGCAGACACACAGACATATGCTTTTTAATCCAAGATGGATTAAATAACTATTAAATATTTATTAGTGTTATTTATTAGCTGTAAATGGGTTGTTGACAAGTATACCGTTCATGTGTCCTGTTGTGACATAGCAAACATTTAGAAAGCAAACTGTTAATAATATATTATTTTAGTTCTAGAATAATTAGAGTTCTCTTCTTATTGTTTTCTAAATTTGGGTTGTCACACCATAGGACACATTTACTGTACTAGTACCCACAGACTGAATTTATAAGTAATCAGACAGGACAGGCAAATATTTCAGGACTCATCACTGGCGTTGTCAGTTAAACAATACCAAAACTACAATGACGTTCATAAGGACACAATATCTAATGAAAAAAGTCTGATAACAAAGCAATCTTACCCACCAAGGTCATCAATTCACATTCCAATTATGAGTTTACATTCTTGCTTAAAACATTCAAAAACAGTTGGAAGATAATGGCTGAGAAGAGGATGGGAGGACCAGTCACACAAATGTTTAAAACATGATAAAGTAAAAAAAAACCTTGGCTTGCCTAAAGTGTATCAGCATGCTTTAATATGCAAATGTTAGTATACGTGAACCAAAAACTAATTTAATTCACTGTTTAGCCCATCAATATTTATATAATACATGTGATTTTAATATAAATATTTGATACATTACATTCATATACATTATAGTATTCTATTTCTATTATGTTATGAGTTACAAAATGAGCATCCTTTTACTTAGTATATCCCAGTTTGTCATCAATAATGATGACAGAAATTGTGCAAATGACTCTTCATGCACAGAACAAGGACAACTTTCAAAGAGCATCAAAGGAAGCAAAATAATCTTGCCCTGTATAAGAAAGCCTACACTTTTCTTCTATATTCTTCATCGTACTCTGCGTTTTATATGCTGGTTTGGTTCAAGGCATGAGAAGGGCACATTGTAGTGAGTTGCAGCCACGTAAGCGCGGCGTTGAGTTTCTTCCTCATGATGCAATCCGCACTGTGATTAACTGAGTCTCCCCCGTACTGTACAGTAAGCGGCAAGGCAGGAAACACATTGTGAGCAGCTCTCTACAGCGCACGGAAAGCTTCTCAACTGCTGTTATCACATGGACTGGGACCCTAACTCACTAAGACTGCTTTGTTGCGTGGCGATATACTTTAGGACATCAGTTATAAAGATGACGTTGGCACCTAGTAACTTTAGATTGGTTTATTTAGTCACATTCGACATAAAGAGCGCAATTCTGAGGACAGATGTGCCTGGATGTCATGCAGAAATTAACGAGACAGTTATTGTGATACAACCAGATAAATCGACAAAAAGACGGCAATATAACAAGACGCACTAGTTGAAATTGACCCAAACGCACGTGTTAAGCACAGCTACAGTTGTATTAAACATGAGGAAACATCTCACCTATAATTATGGCGCAGGCGCTCAACAGACCGATTTCTTTTTTAAGAGTCACTCTGTCGTTTGATCCACTTTGGTTTCCTCCAGAGTCCAACATCTTCTGTTGCTCGGTTTTCGCGCAGGTCCTCCGGTTCGTTTCGGTTCCATCCATTTGTGCGGCTGTTTAAGAAAACTGCATCTGTATCCGCGCCCGGTCTCATATAGCGAGTTGATGGAGGGCTCGCCGCTCGCACATGCGCATGCGCAGAGCTCATGACTGCCTGCCTCCATACACAGATCAACAGGTTGGTTTCGCGCGCTCGCACGCACCTGTCCAACACCACACACACCACATGCAAGCAACCAACCAACCTCATAAAATAGCTAAACAACACCAGTGTCGATTACCCTAATTTTAAAGCTTTAAATTTAGACCATGACCGTAAAGGACTGTTGTTCTACTCATTTTCGCTTTGGTGTATGAATTGCCTTGAACACCCTGTGTTATATCAACGTCAAAGTCTGCTTTATTGTCAATTCTGCCACATGTACAGTACATACATGGGGAGTGGAAGGACCTTCGGATGAGGTCAGAGCTATATATATATATATATATATATATATATATATATGTAAGATCCAAGTTTTAATATGTGTTTCTAAAGTTTGGTTGGAAGATTTGTTGAACAGTACACAAAGGCTTCCTACACACAGTGAATCTAAAATAAGTTGGTTACTTGTTAGTTTTTTTCTGAGCTATTTTGATGCATTCATCCATGGGAGATGTGTGTGTGGTTGCGTCTTATGAGGTTGGTTCTTTTATGCTCTATAAATTACGAATTTGCTAATAATCATCTCTTATCTGGAGGAATGGAGCAAATACATTACTTACAAGTAACACTGAGCACAGTCCTGAGAAATATTTACATCATGTAGATATACTGTATACATATCACAAAGTGCAACAATATGAAAATGACTAAGCTGAATCCAGAGGCAGAGCTGTAATTTGGTGTGAAGTTTTCTTCTTTAAAGAAGCTATAAATGTATAATTTGTTTAACATTTTTGATTACTACGTAATTAAAAACTTACTTTTGTTATTTCTGTGAAGATTAAAGAATAAGTAGGCAAAATATTTGTCTTACAGTTCGCATTTATCATATTAATGCTAAAACATCATGGAGTGGTTCAAATGGTAGGTGGATTAAAACATAGACAAAATATCTTATAATACACACATGGGATGGAGCTGCATGAAGTATGTGGTGAAGATTTCAGCACATTTCTGAAGACTCAGGGCCTATCTGGGTGTTTTAAGAACTCATTTTACCCCTCCAACAACCCCATTTTCCTTACACTGGACAATCTGTTGTGAGCAGGAAATCCCAGTAGACTCTGTTTATTGTTGTGGATGTGTCTCTCTTGTGACTAGTGAGTGTGTAAGGTGATATGACCTGCTTTGGGGGTACAACCAATCATTACATCTGCAGTAGCCTGTAACTCTATCTTGCTTGTGACATCACAGGCTGTGTTTAGCACAAAGAACAAAGCTTGTGAGCAGTGTCTGTCTCACAAGCGTGTATATATTCAATTCAATTCAATTTTATTTATATAGCGCTTTTCACAATGTGCATTGTTCCAAATCAGCTTTACAGGAGAAAATAAGAAAAACACGGAAAAGGTATAAACACAGCGCATGGTGTTTATAGAACAAGCAAGATCATTCTAATAATACATGCATTTTGCAGACGCTTTTATCTAAAGCGACTTACATTGCATGATACTATACATTGTATTTGAGTATGTGCAATCCGTGGGATCAAACTCATGACCTTGGCGTTACTAATGCCATGGTCTAACCACTGAGCTACAGCAAAGCTCATAAATAATACATTTTAGCATGCAAATGGTCATGATATGCTTACGCAGCTTGTTGCTGCAGCAGAGCAAGTATTTAGATTTGCTACTGCAAATACACACATGCTGCAGGGAGCATGCAGGTGATGCTGCTGCAATGTTAGCCACAATATCTTCCATCAACAGAATAAATTGTAATCTTTTGTTAAACCAATGCCTAGGGGATGTCCTGGTTTTTAATTTAAATTAGTTTGCTTTTTGTGCATATGATATTAATACATTGTATCACCAACAGCCTGCACTGTGGACAATGAAACAGTACATTGGTGTGAACTAAATGAAATACTACTGAAAAGTAGGCTATGTAATATAACATGCTATTAAATTTAAACAAAATAGAATGATAAAAGGAAGATGGAATTATGGGTGCAATATCAATATTGTGTATCTGTAATGTAAACCGTGATGAATACTCACTGTGCTGCACAGCCCTGACCTATCAGAAATTATGAAATTTATTTTTAATTTGTCATTTCAGAAATCAAATCGAAATATGTTTATATTTTCCTATATATTAACTGTCAATATATGGAATAATACATTGTTAATGTTTCACAATATTGAATAAAACATAAGAAACTGTTGCTTTTCATTTCGCTGCTGTCCTTCTGAAACCTTGTATCTCCATAGTTTGTGATTTTAATTTTTTGCCATAAATCATTATTATTAGTCACCATTTATGTTTGTCACTGTGTCTACTGTGTACTGTGTATTTTCCATTTCCTGGAAAACAGCGAATTTAGATATACAAGGTTCAGGAGGACAGCAATGATATATTCCAAAATTAAAATTTGCATTATTATTATAATTATTATTGCATTATATTTTCCGGTATATATGTTTTTGTTTTACAGTCTGCAAACTTTGAATTACCAACTCATGACTGTTTTAGAGGACAGAGGCTCTATCCCTGTCTGCTTGATACAGAGATTTAGGCGTCATAGTTACATTTTCATCAGTACAGAACCAACAGTTTGGACACACATTGTGGAAACCTTTATACCACCGTCATGGAAAATTTTATCAGGCGTCTCAACTTAATAGCTGTATCTCCAGATATGGCTCACTACTGTTGGCCAATAAATGGAAAAAAGCAGAATGCATTTTTTTCCTCTTGGCTTTTCCATCCACACTACAGTCCCTTTGGCAGTTTGGAGTGAATATACAGAGGCTGTTAAATGGGTTAGACTTCCTGAACTCTAGATCTACATTGCCAGTACTGTGTTCGGGAGACTGATGGACCCAAAGATTCAGTCATCAATCACTTTGTCTAATGTTCAGTGTAGCTGGTGTGGTCTTTGACACGCAGATCTCTTACCCATACATGCTCACATCAGTACACACACACATATGCACAAACACACAAATTAATTATACATTCACAACATTCCCTGCCAAACCCCTTTATCCCCATCACCACATTCTCACAAACACACACATCACAAAATCCATTCTCTTTGTAACAAACAAAAAGAAATCTATCAAATTTCACTCAGATCTCTTCACTATCCGGAATGGTGTGCCATTATAGATCACTAAACATAATTTGTCCAGAAAGCAACTAAAGTTCTTAGGGTGAGGCCTGTGGCTGCATAGCAACTAAACCAGCTGAGCACTTCTCTGTTTCCACTGATCTGAGGACAGTATTAACCACTCTTAGCCTTTTCAGAGCAGAAAAAGCACCGCCACACAATCAGCTTTGTGCCTGGCCGAATAGAGGAGAGAAATGACCGGAAACCTGTTGTTGTAAAAGTCATTCAGGCTCAGAGGAGGAACTCCTCTCCCTCTGAAAGTAGTCCGGCCCCCCTTACAATCAGTTGACAGATAGTCACTCTCTCTTACAAATGCTGTTTAGCTGCTGATTTTTGTGTAATAAAAAAAATCTGTCATATTTGTGTCGTCATTGTTTGTTGTACATAATATGGTATTTACTGAAAAGACCAGTTAAGTGTAGCTTGTTTAAATATTTTAAATTATTATTGAATGTGAAATTTTCAGCGAATCTTGGGTCTATCTTTTTTATACTTATAGCGTCATCTAGTGGTGCAGATTCTGACATACTGTAATGTAACATAAACACTCCTTAGAGCAACACACACGCAGACTCTAAACGGGATCAATGTGATTAAAGTTAGGCCTAGGTAAATCACCTGTCCTTAATTAAAAATGTACATTTGATAAAGTTGTTTTGAAGTATGTATTAAATGTTCTACAGCAGGTGATAGAGGTGATGAGGTATGTGAGATTTCTGGTTTAAACTGTTCCCTGCTGGAGAATCCAGCTAAAACTACAGTAGGTTGGTTATGCAAAGTTTCTATCTGACCTAGTTATTTATGGTAAATATAGTGGGTTTGGGTGGTTATTTAATTAGTATGAGACCACCTTGGCAGTTGGTGGAACATGTTTGAGCTGGATAACCATAATCAAAAAGTTTGTTGAACTAGTTGAGCATGTATTATTGTTTATTTTTCTTTCTCAGCAGTGCTAACCAAGGAAGTCGTGTATCAGCAGCAGTGAATACTGCATTCACCTTTTAATATCAGTCTTACGTAAAGAATTCAAACTATGGTCTATCATCAGTGTTACATACTTGTCTATTTTTAGAGTTAGTAAGCGGGTTTCCATCACTCTGATTTTATTCGCATTTTAAAGTTTCACATCAGAAACGAGTGATGGAAACGCCAAATTTCGAATTAAAAACCCTTAATTCGCAAAAAAGGTTTTACGCTCACTTGAGGTGGTTTTTCATTTTTGCTAAAAAGGGTTCATTCGAATAATGGGAGAAGGAAACGCATTTGCAGAATAAATTCCTCCAAAAAGTCACTTAACTGCACTATGAGACGGCGTAACCTGACTAACCAGAGAACTGATCTTGTTACACAGCATCGGAAATGTTGTTATGGTCATTCTTAAATGCCTGAGCAAAGTCGTCAAGTATTTCTGTAATTGCCTCTTAGAACTGTCAAAACTGTGTTTCCCAAACAGCAGGCATCCATAAAAGCACCGCATTTATTGTGTTTCGTAATCGTCTGCTTGCGCAAGTATTATTATACAGTATATGAAAATTATTATATTCAGTGGCTTCTCTTACTTTTCTTACTGATATTTAGTGGCAGTTTATTAGGAAGTGAATGGAAACAGTTCATGTCAACATACAAAAAAGTGTTTACTTCAACCTACATTCCAATGGCATAAACACACCCTAACAGTTATATGTTTACAAAAAGAAAGAAGACTAATCTAATTTCAAACTTTCTATCTGGCATGAGTGAACAATTGGTTTATGTAGGGCTACAGTGTTGCTAAATAACAGTTACTTTAACTTTGACCGAAATGATTGGCCCCAATGTAAACACTCTGTCTGACAGCATTGATCCAACTGCAAAAAGAAAAAAAAACTGTGTACCATGAACCTGTGTGTTTGTGGGTCAGTGTGTTATAAGATTTTTTCTTCTCTAGGGAAAGCCTAAATATATCCTGGCAGGCTTTGAGACATTATTACATGGCTGTGGGATCAGACAGAAAATCATAGTCGGATTTGTAACAGGTGAACAAAGCCCAGAAAACGAATAAATCCCAGACTGAGACAAAACTGACCTCACTGTCTTCTCTAAAATAAAAAACAAACCTGCATTTGTTCAGTGTATGCCACACTGAAACTAATCCACAAATCAGCTGACATCTGTGATTTTTTTAGAAATCTAGATATATTTATAACATACTGATGTTTCACTTAAACTTATTTTTCTTCTTCTTCTTCTTCTGAGACTAAAGATTCTAACTCCTCCTACAGCTTTCAAGCTACAGTCACCAACCTTCACACATATCTTCAGACTGGTCTGAGGAAGGGTGCTATAGTTTGACCTACCACCGCCTGTGTACACCAGAGGGCAGCGTTACTCTCACTGAGTGCTGTCAAATAAAAACATCCCATTTGATGACGTTTTTTGTTTTTTATTATGTGTTAATTTGAGTCATTTGTTGATTCAAGTCGGTTGCCTTGCCATATTATTGTTATCGAACTGTTATCATATTGTTTATTGAGTTGTCCTATAGGCAGCCATACAATAGAACTTACAGTTAATCTCTTCAATTGATATAACGACTGTCTGGTTTAATAGTCACCGATGTGTGAGCTAAATATACCATAGCCGAGTTTATATGTAGAAGGTCGTTTAGGGGCGTGGTATCTGAGCAGGTAAGCATTAATAAGCTCCGCCCACCGAGGGAGTTGCTGTCGTCACTCATCCGGGACGGGCGCAGAAGTGCATTGCAAACAGCAAAAGCTGAGGTAACGAGCAGCGAGTGAGTTTGAGCAACTGTAGAGCGTCAGACTTCTAGAAAGAACTGCCTGGGACACACACACCTGTTGCGCTGCAGGGACTTCACACGACTGCTTTCTGAATTTCATCAAAGCGATCTGCTTACGAGTGACAATTTAGAAATGACGGACACTCTTTTTCCTAACAATGTCATGACTGACAGACCAGTGGAGAGTGGCTACTTCAAAAAGGTAAGAGTTTACATTTCTTCTCGCGTTCGCCACACACAGTGCCAAAGGTCTCTGGTTTTCAATGGTTTCATTTGTTTATTTTACATGGAAGTGCCTTTTCCCTTAATTTTCAAATATTTAAAAGTTGACTTGGTAAGAGATGAGAACACATCTGCAGTGCATGTGGACTCTGGTGAGCTCTGCTGGCCACAGACAGCGCCAAGAGAAAGTTTAGACTGCATACATCACAGTTTAGCCCATGTGCATTATTATTTCAAGAGTGGACGTCTGCTTTCTTTATTTTCGTTGGCTTATTAAATCATATTCATCGCTCGTCTAATATCGTAAAGTTTAAGCATCAACAGAAACACTACACAGTCTACCCTGGAATATGTGTGACTGACATGGACTAAAGTGTGTGCTTGACTGTGTGTATGGTTTGATGAGAAACCTGTGCTAAGTTTCTGCCATTTGTGTGGGAATCTGGATTTTTGTAAGTGTGAATGGACACTTGTGGCCCATTGTTCCTGTTGAGCTCACCTGTCATTGTGTAAAGAGCATCTATCTGCTTGTCTTCCTGTTGATATTACAGTGGTTGCTGCTAGTCTTCCAGTGTTCACATCCCTAGTGAATTTTTCTGGGATGTTTCTCTGAGTTGAGTCCTTTGACAACAAATGTGAATCTCCAGATGTGTTTTCCGAATGTGTATAGGTGTATTTGTGATTTGTTTAAATCTTTGACAAGCTTTTAGTAAACGATGTATAGCATACTTGTGTATAGTAAAGTAGTTGATTAGTTGTGTTTGCTTAATACATTTGTAAGTTTTTTAATTTATTGTATTAACAGATGTGGTCATTGTCTGCATTGTGAAGGCTTCAGGCCCATAACCAGGTGGGGGTTAAGAGTGGTGATGTGGTTTCGGTCCAGTTCCGCATGAGTTGATCCTGCTTGGGCTGTGGGGGGAATTGCAGATTCAGCATGTTTTTCCAGTTTTCCTCCTACTGACATTGTATCTACCCAGTGACAGTGCCAGCCAAACCACAAGCGTTAATGAAACACAGATGCTCCCATTTCATGTCCTAGCACAGAAGAAGCTGGGACATGAGATTAGGAGGGGCCAACATTTACATAAAAATGGTAATTAATTGAAACAGAAACCAGACCCGAACTGTTGCTGTTGCTGTACAGCGTAAACCACCTGGATTCAGCCAGACTTTGGGAATGGAAAGTGCTTTGTGTCTGCTGCACGCGTGTTATTTTCATCAAACCTGTTGCTTTACATAAAAAGGTTTCTGATGCTTTTTCAATACGTTTTGTTCTACTTAACTCAGCGTACTACTTGTGGAAAAATGTCTGAAAAACATCTGGAATAAAAACGTTCATACACTCAGAACAGCCGCATTTAACTTTCCCTCAGTCGTATATAACTTTAAGGTTGGTATATTAGAGGATATCTTTTGGCTTCCAATAGTAATTTGTTACTGTGGTCTTGGCGCAGATGCCGGCCGTATATCACAGTTGCATAATTAAACCTCCTCTTCCGTTGAAATGGTGGGACCTTTCTGAACGCTTACACAATTTAGGGGAGACCTCTGTTTTCTTTTTCATTCAAGCCCTGGTTTGATAAGGGCCTTATGTTTGCCGTGTCCGTACAGGGGTAATTGCTGCACTCTTGTGACTCTAGAATCCATTGGCAGCTACTGTATTTGGTTCTGCTTGACTAAACATTGCCCTGGTCACTCAGTGCTCTAGAATGTTCAGAGGTCACGCTGGTTTCTTTGACAACTTCTGATGCATCAAAGATGTTGAATGAGAAGCATGTGAAAGGAATCCTTCTGTCGCAAGAGCTTTTTAAAAAAAAAGAAACACATGGTTTCATTTAAACAATGACTCCTGATTATGGAATGTTTATATTATGAATCAGTTTTCAATAGCGTGAGACATTGCAATTTAGTCATAGCAAGTGTACTTTTCCATAGTAAGTTTTCATGGAATGTTTGCCAAGATGAGGGCAATTGCTATTTATATCCTTTGATTCCTATAAATCAGACCTCCTCCCACAGCTATCAGAAACTCTCTGTTGAGGTGTGTCCGGGCGGATCGTTGATTTCTCGCTACGTTGTGTACCGTTTACGGCACACCTTAATGACATAAGTATCTTGATGTGTCAGCTATTACATTTGTTTGTTTATTATTTGCGCACGCAGACACAGTGTAATGTCTGCAGTTGTGCTTTGAGATTGTGATAATAAATCATGCAAGATTACTTCTCAACTACATAAACCTCAATAATGTTGTTATTAATCTTTATTTTTGTCAATTTTTCTGACAGGGATGTAATCCATTCGCCCAGACGGGTCGCAGTAAACTGCAGCATGAAAGAGCACTTCTTAACCACCAAATCATCAAGCAGATGAGGATTAGAGCCGGAGCAGAGAATCTCCTCAAGTGAGTCAAGCACTCTTGTTTTTGGACACACTCATTCACACACGACTGCTAATGAAAGTACCCTTACTTCTGTCCTGGAAGCATTGTGTGGATATTTACAGTTCCTGGCTCAAATGATATAGCCTAGAGCTGGCAATGCCAGGGTCAAGGATTTGATTCCCAGGGAACACATCAATCACTGATCAAATGCAACATTGCTTTGAAAGAAATTGTCTACCCCAAACATATAAATGCAAATGAATTCAACTCAATTTTTCAATTCAATTTTATTTATTTAGCGCTTTTCACAATGTGGATTGTTCCAAAGCAGCTTTACAGGAGAAACACAGAAAAACACAGAAAATGTAAAACACAGTTTTAATGTATGCAATGAATGTAAACCCAATTATATTTAGGTACCATAGTTCTTCATTGACATTTGATTTTTGCATAACACTGTCTGGCTAAAGTGTTTGGCAGTGGACCGTAGAACCTTGGCTCTGTTGAATAATTGCTCCCCTGTTTTCGAGGAATCCTCTGATCTTAATGTGGTGAGGTTTCAGTTA